>NW_008330333.1:1126771-1128660 GCF_000622305.1 Nannospalax galili
TTATTTTTTAAAATTGTATTATTTTTATTTTATGTGTATGCGTGTATTGCCTGCATGTAGGTGAGTGCACCCGTGTTGTGCAATGCCCGTAGAGGTCAGAAGAGGCTGTTGGATTCCCTGGGACTGGAGTTACGGACAGTCTTTAGCTGCCATGTGGGTGCTGGCATTCGAACCCGGGTCTTCTGCAAGAACAACCAGTGTTCTTAACAACTGAGCCATCTCTCCAGCTCCTATATTTTTATTTTTACTTGTGTGTGTGTGTGTGTGTGTGTCTTGTCTGTGTCTGTGTATGCCCCTTGGGTGTGGGTGCTCACAAAGGCCAGAAAAGGGCATTAGAGCCCCAGGAACTGGAGTTATAGGTTGTTATGAGCTATATGGGTGCACCTGATGTGGGTGCTATGAACTGAACTTGGGTTTTCTGGAAGAGCATCAAGTGCCCTTAACCATAAAGCCATCTGTTCAGCTCCTAAGGTTGTATCATCTACACGCATGTAAGTGAACCTGTGTCATGCTTGCCCAAGAAGATCAGAAGAGGGTGTTGAATTACCTGGAACTGGAGTTACAGACAGTTGATAGCTACCATGTGGGTGCTGGGATCTGAACCTGGGTCTTCTGCAAGAGCAGCCAGTGCTCTTAAGCGCTGAGCCATCTCTCCAGCCCCCAGTTGTGCATTTCCCCCCTAATTTTAAAATATTTATTTGTATTTCAAACAGAAAAAAATGTTTCAAGTTACAAGTTTAAATAAAATGCTGTAAGAAAGTCGAGGAGGAGGAAATCTCCATTTTAAGCAGAGAGAATTAAAAGTTTTTAAATTGTGTGTGCTTGTATATGATGTACATACTGTGATTTTAGACACAAACAATAAAGTAGGTGAAGTAGCATCCAATAAATAATGTCCAGCTAGGATTCAGGTCTCTAAGAAAATATCTGACTCTAGGGCTTTATGAAGACACCCAAGAATCATCAATCCTCAGGGAAGGATGGAGTTTCCTGATTGGCTAATCCAGAGGCTTGCCTTCAATGGTTTTCATCCCATTGGCTGTGCCTTCTTTGGTTCACATCATTCTCAGTATGGTTTCTTTCAGCAGTCCATTGGCCCAATTCGAGGAACCCTAACCTCTCAAGCAAGGCTGGGGAGGTTCACCTGGATCAGACCCCTTAGTTTACACACCTCTCCCAGAATCAATGCCTGTTGCCTTGATTCATTGCCTAAGGTTCATCTTTGTAGGTGGGGTAGAATCAACCTCTTCTGAGTTGCAAGTGCTGCTTTGCAAAATAGGGTTTACTTTTTTTTTTTGTCTTTTTGAGACAGGGTCTCCCTGTAGCCCCAGGTGTCCTGGAACTCACTATGTAGACCAGGCTGGCCTTGAACTCACAGAGATCCGCTGGCCTCTGCCTCCCGAGTGCTGGGATTAAAGGCGTGTGCCACCACGCCCGGTTTAGGGTTTACTTTTTTATTTTAATTTTTTATTTTATTTTATGTGTATGAGTGTACTGCCTGCATGCATATAAGTGCACCTGTCTCATGCAATGCCTTGGAGGTCAGAAGAGAGCTTAGGATTCCCCTGGAAGTGGAGTCAAGGACGGTCCGTAGCCGCCATGTGGGTGCTGGGAATTGAATCCGGGTCCTTGTCAGCGCTCAATAAGGGTTTACTTTTACCAAGAAAGAAGCTGATGAAAAGAGTAAATGGATGTTAGGTAGGCACCGGACGCATAATCTCCAGTGTCTATTACATGAAATCTTTTTTTTTTCTTATTTAAGGCATATTTTATTTGGTCTTTTGAACAGGGTTTTTTTGATCAAATTTTTGTGGTTTTCATACAATATAATTTGATGGTATTCAGATCCTCTTCCCATCTCCATCTCCTCTTATTGCCCCCCAATTATA
>NW_008330333.1:1130224-1130771 GCF_000622305.1 Nannospalax galili
GTTTACTTTTAAGTTTGTTTGAGGTTCTGTTCCTCAGGGGTCACATGGGCTTGGGAGGAGCCCCTGGCTCCTTTCTTTTACCAGTTCCTCCTATGTGAAGATAAGTCAAAGGTCCTGTTCGACAATGGCTGGCTTCACTTAGAAGCATGGAGGAAATGATTCCTCTGTGTTGACCCTCCTCTTTGTAGACTGGACACTGGTTCAAGTCCATCTGGTGGGATCTCCTCAGCTTCCTTGATCAAGAGGACAGGTGACCCACCACAATTACAGGACACTTTGAGAGATGCTCATAGTCCCCTGGAAATAGTTGACCTAGGAGGGCAAGGAGCAAAAACTGTCCTTTATGTCCCTCTGTCCGAATTAGTATAGGCCTCAAAGTATATCTGTTAAACATCCAAGAAGCTTAGTTTCACCAGACTGGTACTTTTAATTACTGTGTGTCATATAGATAAATCTTGGGCAAAGACCAGTTGTTCTCAGATAAACCTTACCTAGACATATATTTCTTGATCTGCTATGTATAATTTGTCAGTAGATTGTAGGAGTA
>NW_008330333.1:1131051-1132188 GCF_000622305.1 Nannospalax galili
CCTACAGTCCTACCTCTATTGAGCTCCTTCTTTCCCTTTATCCTCTAGGTTCCTTGCATACCCTTCCCTCCCCCATCCCTTAAACTAACCCAATTTTTATCCATATCTCCCTTATTAAGGCCTGTTTCCTGTTGCTCTTCTCTTTCAGGTTCTCTTATTTCCTTTACCTCCCTGTGTCCTTTCCATTATCCTGGTTCCTGTAGTTATGTATGGATACATACTCACTTATCAGGGTTTGGTTCTAGGATCCACATATGAGGGAGAACATGTCAATTTTTTTCTGAGTCTGCATTACTTTACTTAGTATAACAGTTTCTAGTTCCATCCATTTACCTGCAAATTTCATGATTTCATCTTTCTTTACTGCCGAGTAAAACTCCATCATATAAATGAACCATATTTTCATTATCCACTCATCAATTGAGGGACACTTATGTTGCTTCCATCTCTTAGCTATTGTGAAAAGAGCAGCAACAAACATGGATGTACATGTGTCTCTGCAATAGGATGAGTTCTTTGGGTATATGCCAAGGAGTGGTATAACTGGGTCAAATGGTAGGTTCAAATTGTAGGGTTTTTTTTTTCAGTCTTTTTGAGACAGGGTCTCCCTGTGGCCCCAGCTGTCCTGGAACTCACTATGTAGACCAGGCTGGCCTTGAACTCACAGAGATCTGCCTGCCTCTGCCCCCTGAGTGCTGGGATTAAAGGTGTGCGCCACCACACCCGGCCCGTTTGTAGTTTTTAAGAGTTCCCCACACTGCTTTCCATAGGGATTGAACAAGTCTGCAGCCCCACCAGCAGTGGATGAGTGTTCCCCTTTCCCCATATCCTCTCCAACATTTGGTATCATTTGTTCTTTTGATCTTAGCCAGTCTGACTGGGGTGAGGTGAAATCTTAAAGTGGTTTTGTGTTTCCCTAATTAGTAGTGATGTTGAACACCTTTTAAGTTGCTTCATAGCCATCTCTTCTTTTGAGAACTCTCTGTTCAGCTCCTTAGCCCATCTTTTAATTGGCTCATTTGTTTTCTTGAGTCTTTGTTTCTTGAGTTCTTTGAATATTCTGGATATTAATCCTCTGTCAGATGTGTAGCTGATGAAGATTTTTCTCCCACTCTGTGGGTTTTCTCTTTACTCCAT
>NW_008330333.1:1133161-1133425 GCF_000622305.1 Nannospalax galili
ATCTCTTAGATATCATATCATCTGCAAAAAGGGATAATTTCATCTCTTCTTTTCCAATTGTTACTCCTTTAACTTCCTGTTCTTGTCTTACTGCTCTCGCAAGAGTTTCAAACACTATGTTAAAGAGAAGTGGAGATAGTGAACAGCCTTGTTTGGTTCCTGATTTCAATGGGAATGCTTCCAGTTTCTCTCCATTTCAAATGACGCTGGGTGTGGGTTTGTTATATATGGCTTTAATTATGTTGAGGTATGTTCCCTCCAGTT
>NW_008330333.1:1135369-1150990 GCF_000622305.1 Nannospalax galili
ATTTTTTCTCTGTGATTTTGACATGCGAGTTTCTTTTGTAGTTTCTGATTCTTGTATGAGACTCAAGCCTTCAAGTTTAGGTCTGTTTCTTTTTGTAAACTTTATGTGTCTTGTGGTTTACTTTATGGGCATGAAAAGCTGGTTCCTCTAAGCTTCTGGTTCTCTCCTTTGATTTTATATTGGAGTGGCCAGATTGCTTTTGTCTTCAGGAGTTCCCACAGAGTCCCAAGTCAGATGAGCATCAGATGCCTTCAGGCTTTCTCCTAAGGTCTGGATTCCTCCAGGAAAGATTTTAGCCTCAGGAATTTGGGAGTTGGACCTACCTCCTATTTTTATCACACCATCCTCTGAAGAGGTTACCCAAATTGCCAATAGGGAATCAGGACACAGACCTCTCTGGCTTCTTCCATGCTGAACAGGGACGAGGCAATTGGAGTACCCCTTCAGTGGGTCTATCTAATAGACTCCCAAATTGTATAACCCTTATCTCAAGAAGGAAAAGAAAGTCTTTGAATCATGAGTAGGAGATGTGAAGGAGAAGTGAAGTCAAGAGTAATTAGCATTACAAGTTCTAGACAGGGAACTAGAAAAAAGAACAGGGCAATTTTCTTTTTTTTTTTTTAAACTTAAAAAATATTTTATTTATTTATTTCATTTTATTTTATGTGTATGCATGTATTGCCTGCATGTAGGTAAGTGCACTCGTGTCATGCAATGCCACGGAGGTCAGAAGAGGCTGTTGGGACTTGAGTTACAGACCGTTGTTAGCTGCCATGTGGGTGCTACCATGTGGGTGCTGCCATGTGGGTGCTGGGGTTCGAACCCAGGTCTTCTGCAAGAACAACCAGTGTTCTTAACTGCTGAGCCATCTCTCCAATCCCAAGAACAGGGCAATTTTCAAATGTTCATATGAGAGTCCATTGGAATTTCTTGACAAGGGCTTCCAAAACATCCTCCTATTGGGTTTCTCCTCATTTTTCTTTTGTCTTTCAAGGCTGGACTCTAGAGTGATGGATTCAGGATTTGCTTTCAGGTATTTTGATAGCTGTTGGAGTACTTAGAATCAGTGTAAGCTCCCTCTCAAAGGCTTCTAGATAGGGGGCCATACTTTTAGAAAAATAGCTGGTTGTCTACCTTAGCTACAGGTGGGCACTACAGTATTGGAGACCAAGATTTGATGTCTTACATCTGAGCAGCACTTTCTGGCTGGGAACAAAATCATCAATGAGAAATAATTGTCTAAGTAACTTTTTATAGAGACTTAAGCCTAATGTCTGGAAACTGTGATCCCTTGAACTCTTAAAGAAATATACTGCTGATTTTACTCTTTGGTTATACTTTCCTTTTGAGTGTTTAAGACCATACAGTTGGCCCCAAATAAATCAATTTATTTTTACATTTAAGGTCATTTGAGGCTCTGTTTCTCAGGGGTCACATGGGCTTGGGAGGAGCTCCTGGTTCCTTTCTTTTACCAGTTCCATCTATGTGAAGATAAGTCAAAGGTCCTGCTCAACCTTGTCTGGCTTCACTTGAAAGCATGAATGAGATGCTTCCTCTGAGTTGAGCTTCCTCTTTGTAGACTGGACACTGGTTCAAGTCCATCTTGTCGGGTCTCCATGTCCTCCCTGAACAAGTGGAAAGGTGACTCACCACAGTTACAGGACATTTTGAGAGATGTTCCATAGTCCCCTGGAACTTAGTCGACCTTGGAGGGCAAGGGGCAAAAACTGTCCTTTAAGTTCCTCTGATCACATTAGTATAGCCCTCAAACTATGCTATTCAACATCCAATAAGGTTAGTTCCACCATCCTGGTACTTTTAATTATTTACTTATGTGCTGTGTAGATAAGGCTTGGGTAAAAAAACAAATATTCTCAGATAAACCTTGACTAGATAGATATTTTGTTCCTTAACGTAGTTGACTAAACTATGACCATAGATATTTTATGATTATGCATATATTATTTTTGTCTCATCCTTTATATATCATAACAAACCTACATAGACCTTCATCACTTGCTTAGCTAAACTTTCTCATTCTTTCTATTTTGGAAGATATCTCCATTCCCATATCCTTTTAACATCTTTTACATTCTCATGTTCTTTTTTTTAAAAAATATAATTATGAGACATAATAGCATTAACAAATAAATTTTCCATCTGTTGTGAGAATTCTTTTTCTGGGGATGTTAAGCAATGCCTATTTCCTTTCAAAGTTCTAGTGTCGACCAATGTTTGATTAAAGTTTTAGTGGGGAACCAATGAGTTTATTGAGCTTGCTTACTGAGATAACTGAGGGGTTGCTGAGGTATATGTATGACCTGAGGGTATGAACACTGGAAAGCCAACCCAGCATGGGTCATGCCTTCTCGTCCTAGCCTTCTCCAGATTGTATACTTTAGCCCTCCCCAAATCCAGGAGGCCATGGGTAATTAGAGTAAAATTACATACAGTTGGCTGGGAAGAGTGGCTGGATACTCCAGTGAGGGTCCAATGACCCTGCTTGGACCTCCTTTAATGAATGAACACAGCGGTCAACAAGCCCAGTTGTGATGATATTTAGCCATCAGGCTCAGCTGAAGTCGTGATGATGGTAGTTATTTCATGCAGAAGGGACTGCTTATAGCATTATCTTTTTAAAAGGACTTGGAATTTAAAAAGATTTGGTGCTAGGATCCACATAGAAGGGAGAACACACATCATTCGTTTTTCTAAGTCTGAGTTACTTCACTTAGTATAACAGTTTCTAGATCTATCCATTTACCTGCAAATTTCATTATTTCATCTTTCTTTACTGCTGAATAGAACTCCATTGTGTAAATATACCACATTTTTGTTAACCACTTGTCAGTTGAGGGGCACTTAGGTCGCTTCCATCTCTTAGCTATTGTGAAAAGAGCAGCAACAAACACAGTTGTACAAGTGTCTCTACAATAGGATGAATCCTTTGGGTATATGCCAAGAAGTGGTATAATCGGGTCATATGGTAGGTTAAGTTTTAGTTTTTAAAGAGTTCTCCACACTGTTTTCCACAGAGGTTGCATGAGGTTGCAATCCCACCAGCAGTGAATGAGTGTTCCCCTTTCTCTACATCCTAACCAGCATTTGGTATCATTTGTTCTCTTGATCCTAGCCAGTCTGATTGGGGTAAGGTGATACCTTAGGGTGGTTTTAATTTGCATTTCCCTAATTACTAATGATGTTGAACACTTTTTGAGATGTTTGCATTTCCCTAATTATTAGTGATGTTGAACATCTTTTAAGATGTTTCTTAGTCATCTTTATTTCTTCATTTGAGAAGTCTCTGTTTAGATCTTTAGCCCATCTTTTAATTGGGTCATTTGGTTTCTCGATTCTTTGTTTTTTGAGCTCTTTATATATTCTGGATGTTATACCCCTCTCAGATGTGTCACTGGTGAAAATTTTTTTCCTATTCTGTGGATTTTCTCTTCACTTTTTTGATTTTTTTTTTGCTGTACAGAAGCTTTTTAGTTTAATGAGGTCCCACTTACTGATTGCTGACCTTAATTCCTACGCAACTTCTGTCTGATTTAGAAAATCGTTTCCTACACCTATATCTTGTAAGTTACTGCCAATATTTTCTTCTAATAGTTTCAGGGTTTCCAGTTTCACATTGACGTCCTTGATCCATTTGGAGTTGGAGTTTGTGCAAGGCAGAAGATAAGGATATAATTTCATTCTTCTACAGGTGGAGATCCAGTTTTGCCAGCACCATTTGTTGAAGATGCTGTCTTTTCTCCATTGTGTGTTCCTGGCACCTTTGTCAAATATCAGGTGGCTGAAATTGCATGTACTCAGGTTTGGATATTCAATGATGTTCCATTGATCTATGGGTCTATTTTTGTGCCATACCATGCTATTTTTAAGACTATCGCTCTACAGTACACTTTGGGATCTGGTATAGTAATCTCTCCAGTGTTGCTCTTTGTGCTCAGTTTTGCTTTGGCTTTCTGGGATCTTTTGTGCTTCCATATGAATTTAAGGATTTTTTTTCTAATTTTGTTAAGTATGTCATGGGGATTTTAATTGGGATTGCATTAAATATATATATTGCTTTTGGTAAGATGGTCATTTTCACAATATTAATTCTTCCAATCCATGAGCACAGGAGGTCCTTCCATCTCCTGGTGTCTTCCTCAATCTCTTTCTTTAATGATTTAAAATTTTCATTGTAGAGATCTTTGGTGTCTTTGGTCAGATTTATTCCAAGATACTTTATTTAATTATTTATTTTTGCAGCTGTTGTGAATGGGAGCATCTCCCTGTATCTTTCTCCAATTGCTTGTTACTGGTATATAGAGAGGCTACTGATTTTCATAGATTGATTTTATAAACTGCCACTATACTGAAAGTGTTGATCAGTTCTAGGAGTTTTCTGGTGGAACTTTTGGGGTTTCTTAGGTATAGTATCATATCACCTGCAAAAATTGATAGTTTGACCTCTTTTCCAATTAGTACTTCTTTAATTTCCTTCTCCTGTCTTATTGCTCTGGCAAGAGTTTCAAGCACTATGCTGAAAAGGAGTGGAGATAGTGGACATCCTTGTCTGGTTCCTGATTTTAATGGGAATGCATCCAGTTTTTCTCCATTTAGAATGATGTTGGCTGTGGGTTTGTTGTATATAGCTTTAATTATGTTGAGGTATGTTCCCTCCAGTCCAATTCCCTCTAGGACTTTGAACATAAATACATGCTGAATTTTGTCAAAAGCCTCTTCTGTGTCTATTGAGATGAAAATGTGGTTCTTGTCTTTGAGTCCATTTATATGATTAATGACATTTATTGACTTGCATATATTGAACCATCCCTGAATCTCTGGGATAAAGCCTATTTGATCATGGTGAATGATCTTTTTGATATGTTGTCTGTATGTGGTTTGCAAGTATTTTGTTGAGAATTTTTGCATCTCTGTTCATTAAGGATATGAATTTATAGTTTTCTTTTTTGGTTTTCTTATAGTTTTCTTTACCTGGTTTGGGTATTAGAGTGACTCTGGCTTCATAGAAGGAATTTGGGAATTCTCCCTCTGTTTCTATCTTTTTGAATAATTTAAATAATATTGGTTGGAGGTCTTCTTTGAATGTCTGGTAGAATTCTGCTGTAAATCCATCTGGGCCTGGGTTGGGAAGCTTTGTATTGGTGTTTCAATTTCCTCATATGTTATGGGTCTGTGTAAACTGTTGATTTCTTCTTGGTTTAACTTTGGTGGTTCCCATGATTCAGATATCTATCCATTTCTTTTAGATTTTTCAAATTTGGTAGCATATAGGTTTTTAAAATATTCTCTTATAATGGTCTGGATCTTTTGGGTGTCTGTTGTGATGTTTCCCCTTTCATCTCTGATTTTGTTGATTTGGATTTGCTCTTTCTTTCTTTTGGTTAACTGGGCTAAGGGTCTGTCTCTCTTGTTTAGCTTTTCACAGAACCAGCTCTTAGATTCATTGATCCTTTATTTCTATTTCATTAATTTATGCTCTGATTTTTGTTATTTCTTCTCTTCTGCTGGGTTTGGGTTTCATTTGTTCTTGCCTTTCCAGTGTCTTGAGTTGCAGTGTTAGGTCAGTTATTTGGGCTCTTTCTAATTTTTTAATGTAGGCACTTAGAGCTATAAACTTCCCTCTTAGGATTGCTTTTAAAGTGTCCCAGAGGTTATGCTGTGTTGTATTGTCCTTTTTGTTGAAGTCCAGGAATTATGTTATTTCTTTCTTAATTTCTCCTTTGACCCACTCATTGTTTAGGAGTGTGTTGTTCAATCGCCATGAGTTTGACTAGGGCTTTGTCCAGTGTTGATTTTGAACTTTATTGCATTGTGGTCTAATAGAATGCATGGAATTATTTAAATTTTTTTTTTGTATTTGTTGAAGTTTGTTTTGTGACCCAGTATGTGATCAATTTTTGAAAAATTTCCATGGGGTGCTGTGTAGAAAGTGTATTCTTTGGTGGTTTCGTGGAATATTTGAAAGATGTCTGTTAGGTCCATTTGATGGATGGTATCATTTAATTCAGACGTCTCTCTGTTTATTCTTTGTCCAGCTGACCTGTCTTATGGAAACAGTGGGGTATTGAAGTCCCCCTACTATTACTGATTTGGGGTTAATCTGTGTCTTAAAGTCTGGTAGTGTTGTTTTTATGAATTTGGGTGCACCAGAGTTTGGTGCATATATGTTAAGGATTGTAATATGTTGTTGGTTAACTGTTCCTTTGATCAGAATGAAGTGACCTTCCTTACCTCTTATGTTTAGTTTTACTTTGAGGTCTATTTTTTTCAGATATTAGAATTGCAACCCCTGCTTGTTTCTTAGTGCCATTTGCTTGGAATATTCTTTTCCATTATTTTACCTTAAAGTAGTGCCTGTCCCTGAAGTGAGATGGGTTTCTTGTAGACAGCAAAGAGATGGATTTTGTTTCTTAATCCATTCGCTTAGCATGTGACTTTTGGCCGGGGAGTTCAGTCCATTGATATTTAAGGTTATTTTTGAAAGATGTGTATTGGTTGCTGTCATTTTGATTGCTATTTGTGTTCTCTATCTAATTTTGTGTTTCCTTGATTATACCTTTATTTATTTTTTTTCATTGCCCCTGGGGTATAGTGTTTCTCTCTCTGTTCTCTGTATTGCTTTAAGCTTTCTTTGAAGAGCTGGTTTCATAGACATGTACTCTTTCAGGCTATTCGTGTCATGGAAGATTTTTCTTTCCCCCTCAACTATAATAGACATTTTTGCTGGGTAAAATATTCTGGCCTGGCATCTATTGTCATGCAGAACTGGAAATACTGTGGTCAGGCTCTTCTGGCTTTCATAGTTTGCATTGATAAGTCAGCTGTAATTCTGATGGGCTTTCCTTTGTATGTGAGTTGTTGTTTTTCTTTTGCTGCTTTCAGTATTTTCTCTTTGTTCTATATATTTAGTGTTTTTACTACGATATGTCATGGGGAATTTCCTTTCTGATCCTATTTGGTGTTCTATATGCTTCCTGTATTTGTATGGGAATAGCTTTCCTTAATTTTGGGAAATTCTCTTCTACAATCCTGTTTAAGATCTGGTCAACCCCATTACCCTGAAATCTTTCTCCTTCCTCCATTCCTATGATCTGTTGATTTGGTCTTTTCATGATGTCCCACATCTCTTGCATATTCCATTCCTGTGTTTTTATTTAAAAAATTTTCCATAATCTTTGCTTGAGTGGTCCATTTCTTCAACTTTATCCTCCAGTTTGATATTCTGTTTTTCATTTCATTCATTCTAGCGGTGAGGATTTCCCCTGTTGTTTCAAGTTGGCTTATTGAGTTTTGCGCTTCCTTCTTTATTTCTGAGTTTTCTTCAATGTTTCTATCTCTTCTGTGAATTCATTCAGAAGTTTATCCCTATCTTCTTTTAGTTCTTTGATTTGTTTGTTTGTTTGTTCTTTAAATTCATCGAACCCCTTCATCATGTTTATGATTATTCTTTTAAATTCAGTATCCTGGGTTATCTCCAAGGGGTTCTCCTTTTAGAACTCTTTTACAGGATTGGTGGAGTTTGGTGGGGGCATAGTGTTTTGGCTTCCCATTTCATTATTCTTTCGTTGTGATTTTGGCATGTGAATTTCTTTTGTTGTTTATGATTCTGATGTGAGAATTAAGTTGAAGTATGCTTCTGTTTATATTATCCAGGTGTCTAGATCCTTTATCGGTTATGTAAAGCTGGTTGTTACAGGGTTCAGCTTCTCTCAGATTTAATTTGGAGGTAACTGATGGCTTCAGATCATCTATTCAGGAGTACCCACAGAAGCCCAATTCAGGTTCGAGTCAGATACAATCAGGCTTCCTTTACCACATGGAGGCAGGATCTGGGTACTCTCAGGCAGTCCACCCTCTCAGGTTGTCTGCTAGGATCTCAGCCTTAGCCTACCAAAGCCAGATCTCCAGTTGTGCATTTTTAATACATTTATTTTGTCTCTGTTTGTCTGTCTGTCTCTGTCTGTCTGTCTGTCTGTCTGTCTGTCTCTTTAGCTCACTCTTTCTCTCTCCCTTCTCTCGCTGTAAATGCATGCATGCCCCAGAGAGTAGTGTGGAGGTCAGAGGACAACTTGTAATGGCCAACTCTCTTCTTCCACTATATGGGTTCCTGGGATTCAACTCAAGTAGTCAGGCTTGATGGCAAATGCCTTTATTTGCTGAGACATCTCACTGGCACCTAAGATGTTCCCTGTTAAAAGATCTGTTTGGAAGATATATTTTACGTATGTAGGTTATTATTGTGATCACCTAGAAATCTACTAACAATGTAAAATCTCCATGTTGAGCAAGTAAGATGGAGCTCTGGAGGGTAGAACAACACGGTGCTTAAACAAAAAATCTGAGGTGGTTCTGAGGAGCAGCTGAGGGTAGATGATTTGGCTTCATTTCGGTGTCCTCCATTGTGATCTTCATAGAGATTGGGTCACAAAAGCACCTTGTCCTCCAAGCTGTGCTGCATCAAGCACACTGTCATTATTTTACCAGTAAACAGATGAAAACCAAAAGCCTTGGGTATGCTAAATGTTGGGGACCTCTGTTATGCAAAGTAGAAGCCCCTTCACGTCCGGACAGCTCATGCAGCTCGGGGTTATGTGCTGGGCCTCCTTTCATAGCAGGGTGCCTTCCTGGCATCTTTCCTGACTCTCCTTTTGAAGTGCCCGCCACAAATGCTCACATAAACATGGCCTCTGGCTCTGAAAGATACCATGCTTTTCCTGTGTAATTTTCAGGCAGTCAGCAGTCTGGCAGAAACCCATTTCCATATGTAAATAGAATGCCTCACAAAGTATCTAACAGCCAAAGCTTTTACCACTACCCCCATGGTATAAATATCCCAGTCTTTCTCTCAATATCAGAGAGCTGGGTCACAGAGAGCTGGATCAATAGAGAGCTGGACAGCAAGGAGCTGGAGCAGAGACACTTAATAAAGCTGTAACACAGACTAAGCCAAGTCTTGAGTCTTGTGCGACCTAGCCTCTCCAGGGGGCGCACTCCTCCGTTACCGACTTGTGGACATTCCTAGCTTTTGCCATCCTCATACTCTTCCTGCGTGGTCCAATGGCCAGTGGACCTTGCTTCCTGAGGAAAGTACACGGGTGAATTAAGGGTGGGATTCGGCTGGACAACCTCCAGCAGCAGAGGAACTTTCAGCACCGGAGCGGCGGACACGCAGGACCTGAAGCGGCTGAAAAGCCCGTGGGACACCCGCCGCAGCTCCCAGAGAGGCGCGGCCAGAGCCAGACCCGAGCCGCGACTCGCCAGGTGTGATGGGGACCTCGAGATACCCACGCACCCCATGCCTGGGGCCCAGAGCGACCCCTATACTAAACACCCAGCTCTGAGCTACATCCCAGCCCACTTTTATCATTGTCCTTTGAAAACATTACTTAGCATTTCCCTCTCCCTCTGTCTCAGTGGGATTTTGCTATGTGACTCAGGCTGCCCTTAAACTACCAGTTCTCTTTCCTTAGCCCCCTGAGTACTGGGATTACAGGCATGTGCCGTGGCATGGCATTTTGATGTTTGCCTAAATATTTTTTCATGTAGTGTTTGTTCTGTATAGTTGTCAACTTGATACATGTGGGTAGAGGGAACCTCAACTGAGGAATTATCTCCATTGGACTGGCCTGTGGCCATGCCTGTGGAGTATCTTGATTGTTGAGAGATGTGTGAGGGCCCAGCCCACTGTGGGTGGTGCCACCCCTGAAAGATGTTCCTGTAGTATATAAGAAAGCAGGTTGAGCAGGGGCCAGGGGAGCAAGCCAGGAAGCAGCATTCCTCCATGGTCTGTGCTTCAGCTCCTGCCTCTGGATTCCAGCCCTGAGTTCCTATTTTGGTCTCCCTCAGTGATGAACTGTGACCTGGGAGCTGTAAAATAAAACAAACCCTGTCCACCCCAAGTTTTTTGGTCAGTGTTTTTTAATAGCAAAAGAAAGTAACTAGAACAGTGGTCCATACTTGTCAGAGTGTTTAAGACCAGTTCTGCTACACGAGACCCTGCCTCAAATTTTTTTGTAATCTATAATCAGTGTAATCCAGGTCTGTGATTTCTCAGATGCCCTGTTGTCCTGTACCTTGGTTCTTGCAGTAAACTGAGATATAGTCTCAATCATTCACTCTCCTGTAAAGCAATTATACAAAGGTATAATTCTATACCCTTTGTGGCTTCTGGAAGATGGTTATCCTTACTGACCCTTGACCTAGAGTTTGATCACATGTGCTGTTTTACTAGGTGAAAATGAGTGAGGAGAGGCATCAAGGGGCCTGGGCAGTGGGGTGTACCTTCCTGCCTGCAGGCACTCCCCAGGAGAGCACACTCTGTAGGCTAAGACCCAGGAGGAGCCCAAGAAGAATGGGTGTGAACAAGGCAGCTCCTGGTGCCAAGCCCTGGTGACCCACAGTCTGAAGCTCAGTTGACCTGCAGACCAACAAACAGGAGAAGAGAGAGGTTAGTGTTTTTTAAAGTTACAGTGGCTGGGTGGTTCTATGGACTGTTACTCTGGCAAAGCCTGATAGAGTTCGCTTTGTTTAGTTTTGAACCAAGGTCTTGCTATGGAGCTCAGGCTGTCATAGAACTCAGAATTCTCCAGTGGCAGTGTCCTGAGTGCTGGAATTTCAGATGTACACCACCATGCAGCCTCTGACACATTTCTCTTTGAAATGCTCAGATCCAGAATTCTGATGTATATAATATCAGAATTTATATGTTTTGTTGGTTCTGTTTTCCTGGAGAGCTGATGAACCCAGTCTTGGAAGATAATGGATTTGGTAACTAGACCAGGATCATGGAACCATGTGCTGTGTGCCATAACTTGCTTTTCTGAGGCAACTGTCATGGATATCAGTTGCTGCTCCTGGCATTGCTGTCTCCCCACCCCAGGAATAATATGTCTCTACAATTTGTTAACCAGAGAATCACCCATCAGTGAATCAATATTCATTTATTAAAAAGTCTTTCTGGTTGATCTGTGAGTTTGAGGGCTGCCAGATCTACATAGCAAATTCCAAGCCAGCCAGGGCTTCATAATGAGACTCTTTCTTAAACAAACAAACACAAACAACCCAAACAACAACAAAAAGGTTTTTCTGCTGGGACTGGGACGATGGCACAGTGAATAAAGTGCTTACCATGTATGTGTTCAGATTCCTCAGAGCACATGTCAAAGTAAGGCAGGCATGGTTGCCAGCACTCAGGAGGCAGAGACAGGAGAGGATAAGCTGACTAGCTATACTAGCTGGAATTGGAGAACTCTGGGTTCAGCAAGAGACACCGCCTCAATATATATGGTGGAGATTGATTGAGGAAGGCTCAGGACATCAACTTTGGGCCCCCACATGCATAGGCACCCCCACATACATCAACACATGTACACAGAATGCTTCCTGCTAAACTAGGCACAATTGGTTCTGTGATTTGAAACCATGAATCCTGAGGAAAAGATGGCTGAAAGTATCAATCTTCAGAACATGACTCAAACCTGGACTGGAAAACCAGGAGGGCTTTCTTCAAATAATACTTCCTTTTCCTTCCTCCTCCTCTTCCTCCCGCTGTAGAGCCCAGGTAAGCCTCCGAATTGTAATCTTCCTGCCTGAGTTTCCTCACAGCTGGAATTTGAGGTGTGCACCACCAAGCCTGGTTGTGTGTTTACCTCTTGAACCCTGTCTGCTTTTCAGATAAGAATGGGGAAGGCTGAAGAGGATTGGAGTACAGATCCTGGCCCTTCCCTTTGGTGATATAGACTGGTGGAGCCTCACTCTACTTCCACAGCTACAGAGGTCTGTGTGTGTGTGTGTGTGTGTGTGTGTGTGTGTGTGTGTTATGAACATGTATACCAAGCCCCACAACATTGAGACTATATGGGATAGGGTTTCCATTCTAAGAAACAATGAACCTTGTGGGTTGGAAAGATACTCTAAAACACATCTACTCTAAAGGCCTGGAGCATATCAATCACCTCTGAAGATCACCAGATACACGAAAGCAAATATTACACAGAACACACAAGACTACAAAAGTGCATTTCCACATCTGTGTGCACAGGCTCAGATCACCAATATGATGAGTGTGGACATTCAAGGGATGATCTCTTGTATCTCTCTCCATCAGTGGTGACCCATTTCTAACATCCTTACATTTTAACCCAAGAGTTGCACCTAAACTCTGATGATGTTCTCATTGTTTGATCCAAAGGGGCCAAAGACGTAGTTGGGGAATTGTTCTCTTCCTTCCTAATGAGGCTCTAAGGAAATCTGGTCCCAGTGGCCAAAGAGCTTTTCTAAATGCCTGCTCCATGAATGTCCTGAACATACATCCTCCTCAGAACACCAGGTCTCAAATACCAGCTCCTCACTCAGGACCTGCCAGTGTGTCTATGACATCAGAGTGTCTGCTAATAAAGAGAAGCACTGACCAATTAGGTCAAGATGGACAGCAACGGACAGCACTAATGTCCCCAGGTAAGGTTACAGCAGCAGGGACACAAGCATTTGTTCATTCAGAGTTAAGTTGTTTTAGGAGCCCCTTTGCAACTTCTTCCAGACATGTGAAGTCATATAAAAGCTCTGAATCCATTGGTTGTCACTTGAGATAACTCAGTAATAACCAACCATGTCTCTTGTGTCTTTCTGACCACTAAGGAGTTGGGTCAGTCTGAGGTGGAGAGAGAACAGAAAAACTTTAGGTAGGGGCACAATTAGTCTTAGAGATGATGTGTTCTTTACTGCTTACTATTTAAAACAGGTCTCAGGAATTCAAGGAGAGAAAGCATCAAAGCCAAGTACTGGAATGTGGATATACAGGTGGGGTGGACACATCCTGTGTTAGCAACTCCATGGACTGATTTGTAAACCTGGTCCTGCCTAGAGCCCTATCACATCCTGACCATCCCCATCTAGGTTTTGAATTCACTGTCTTCTATTCACTTGGGCTCAGACCAGGAGAAAAATGAACCAGTCCCAGGTCTCCGAGTTCCTCCTCCTGGGACTCTCCTGGCAGCCCCAGCAGCAGCAGCCCCTCTTCCTGCTCTTCCTCATCATGTACCTGGCCACCGTCCTGGGAAACCTGCTCATCATCCTGGCCATCAGCACTGACTCCCGCCTGCACACCCCCATGTACTTCTTCCTCTGCAACCTGTCCTTTGTGGATGTCTGCTTCTCCTCCACCACTGTCCCCAAGGTGCTGGCCAACCACTTACTCAGGAGTCAGACCATCTCCTTCTCTGGGTGTCTCACACAGATGTATTTTCTCTTTGAGCTTGCTGTCATGGACAATATCCTCCTGGCTGTGATGGCCTATGACCGCTTTGTGGCCATATGCCACCCTTTACACTATACAACAAAGATGACCCATCAGGTCTGTGCCCAGCTGGTGGCCGGATCCTGGGTGGTGGTCAGTCTCCATGCTCTCCTGCACACCCTGCTCATGGCTCAACTCTCATTCTGCGCAGACAATGTCATCCCCCACTTCTTCTGTGATGTGACCCCCCTCTTGAAGCTCTCCTGCTCAGACACACATCTCAATGAGATGATGATTCTCACGGAGGGGTCCCTGATCATGTTCATCCCATTTGTCTGCATCCTGGCCTCCTACATCCAGATCACCTGTGCTGTCCTGAGAGCCCCATCCCCAAGGGGAAGATGGAAAGCGTTCTCCACCTGTGGCTCCCACCTGGCTGTTGTGTTGGTTTTCTATGGCACCATCATCGCTGTATATTTCAACCCCTCATCCTCTCACTCAGCTGGGAAGGACATGGCAGCTGCTGTGATGTACACAGTGGTGACCCCTATGCTGAACCCTTTCATCTACAGCCTGAGGAACAGGGACTTAAAGAGGGCTCTACGGAAAGGGTTCTGCAGAAGCACATTTTCTGTATGATAGAACCCAGACTGATTCTTGTTCCCAGGTAATGATTTTCATTAACTGAGTATGATTTAACAAATGTTTAGCTATATTCTGGAACAATATAAGGTATCAGTTCTTGGGAAACTTAAAAGACAGTTGTTATTCATGTCTTAGTGGTTTCTCATTCACAGGTTCCCAGTGAATCTATCAATTAACAGGACTTTGTGGCTGCAAAGATTGTAACCAGGGTGTTGTGTCTGCTGGGTAAGAGTACTCTATCTACCACTGAGCTGTATGCCAGCAATTGGGACTTTTTTTAAAGTAGTAACTGGAATTGTTTTATGTTCAAGCCAAGTTGTTCCTTTTAAGTATTCTTTTTGGAGGATATGTGCTACATATGTGTTTGAATCCTGTAATCATGCAGTTTTCTTTTCAATAAACTGGCTCTGATACTGAGACAATAACCTGGATGCTCTGCATTCTGGTGACACTGAAGTTTATAAAACATCTCTGGTGATTGTGTGTTCAGTCAGATGTAGAGAGTTTGTCTTAGACTCTTTCATATATTGAACTTGTTATAATAAAGGTTCATAAAATCAGTTTCCAGTTTGTTATGTAGTATTCAGGGACTAATGCACATTGCAGCATTTCAGAGCAGAGTCAGCAGCCCTGGTGGGCATGTGGCCACAGACACCCAGAGGTGAGGAACACCAAAGCCTGGAACCATTCAGGAGCATCTAGATTGGCCGGGTGACCTTAGGAGCTCATGTGGCTTACGTCATGGATGTGGAATCAGGTCAATAAATTGGCATTTGCTGTTCTCTCTGCCAAAACTTGCTGCCTGTGTCTCTTCTGGCCAGCACTCCACTCAGGCCTTGGAGTGCCAAGTCACACAGCAGGTGTTTCTCATGCAACCCCAGACCCCCTCTCTTGATTTTCTCAACTGTTTTTCTTTGAGTTATTCTATCTGCTCAACAAAGACTTTTCCCAGTTCATGAGATACCTCAGCTCACACATACTATCCACTCTGTGTCCTCAAGTGTCTGACATTGCTCCTAAACCAAAGGCAACAATCAACCCTAGCTGAAAGAAAACAAAAACAAGCAGTTTAATGAATATTGCGTGAATTTTTCCTTTTTAAAATTTATTTATTATATTTATTTTATTTTTATGTGTATGAGTGTATTGCCTGTATGCATGGAAGTGGATTTGTGTTGTGCAATTACCTGGTAGGCTAGAAGAGGGCATTGGATCCCCAGAGACTGAAATTAACGATAGTCGTTAGCCTCCATGTAGGTACTGGGAACTGAGTCCAGATCCTCTTCAAGAGTAACCAGTGCTATTAACCACTGAGCCAGCTCTCCAGCCCATTATTATTTTCATTTTATGATGGTAATGGAGTCTAGGTCTTGCAGCTTCTAGGCAAGCACTCTCCCTCTATACTTCCTCTCCTGCTTCCTCTACAGTTCTTGCTTATTGAGTAAACTTTTTAAGGAAGATGCAGAAAGAGACAAATATGAAGAAAAAGAGGTGTGTACATCCCATCTTATTGAAAAACATATTAGGAATATTTTTATATCAAATTGTCTTTAATCCTTTTCTGAAACACTGCTACTCTATGTTGGGCTTAGCATTAGTTGTATAAGATTTTACCTACACATTGATTTTTTTTTCAAAAACTTTTTAGTATGGGTGTTCACATGTTTGGATATAATCTTTTTTAAATATTTTATTTATTATTTTTATTTTATGTGTATGAGTGT
>NW_008330333.1:1151557-1172781 GCF_000622305.1 Nannospalax galili
CACTAAAGGCCTGTGGAACCACACCCTGCTCATACAATAATTCTTAATTAAATTTATACCCAAGATTTTCAGGCCAATGGAAGCTTGCTCATGAATATATTTTTTACTTATTTACTTTATTTATTTATTTATTTATTTATTTATTTATTTAGGATCTCCCTGTAGCCCCATCTGGCCTGGAATTTTGTAGACCAGGCTGTCCTTGAACTCACAGCGATCTACCTGCCTCTGCTGCCTAAGTGCTGGGATATTTTATTTATTATTTTTATTTTATGTGTATGCGTGTATTGCCTGCATGTAGGTAAGTGCATCTGTGTCATGAAATGCCTGCAGAGGACAGAAGAGACTGTTGGATCCCTTTGAACTGGAGTTATGGACAGTTGTTAGCTGCCATGTGGGTGCTAGGATTTGAAACCAGGTTTTCTGCAAGAACATTCAATGTTCTTAACTGCTGTGCTATATCTGCAGCCCCATGAATATATTTATTAAAATGTGGCCACTGAAATGTTTCAGCAGGTAAAGCTCCTTCCACCAAGCCTGATGACCTGAGTTAAATTTCTGAAACTCCTATGGTGCCAGGAGGGAACTGACTCCTGCAAGATATCCTCTGACCCTCTGGCACACTGTGCCCCACACCCCACAATAAATAGATCAATAAATTAACAAAATTAAAAATATTATTATTGTATGTATATGGTGGTGTGTGTGTGTGTGTGTGTGTGTAGAGGTACACACATACCAAGCATATATGTGGATGTCAAAGGACAACTGTTAACAGTTTTTATTTTTTTAAAATTCCTTCCACTACGGTTTCCAGGGACCAAACTCAGGTCACCAAGCTTGTGTGGCAAGTGCTTTTACCTGCTGAGCCATCTTGCCAGCCCATATTTAGACATCAATGATAGAATGAGTCATTTTAGAAAAACTGCAGTAGAAACAAACCAAAAGATAGCACTTAAATGTTGCGATCCCATCACCCAGGTATAAACGTTCTTTTACTCTTCTAAATTGACAAAAATGAAGTTATTATGAATTTGAAACTTTTTTTTTTGAGACAGGATCTCCCTGTAGCCCCAGCTGGCCTGGAACTCGCTATGTAGATCAGGCTGGCCTCGAACTCACAAAGATCCACCTGCCTCTGCCTCCCAAGTGTTGGGATTACAGGTGTGTGCCACCATACTTGCCAATATCAGCTGATTTTTAATCATATTATTAACTATCCTTTAAAAATATCACTTGGTGGGACTGGAGCAATGGCTTAGAGCACTGGCTGCTCTTGCTGAGGACCTGGGCTCTGTTCTTAGTACCTACATGGCAGCTAACAACCATCAGTAACTCCAGTTCCAGGGAATCTGGTGCCCTTTTCTGGCCTCCAAGCATTGCACATACATAGTGCACTTATATTCAAGTAGGCAAAATACTCATATACATAAAATAAAAATAAATCACAAAAAGAATTTAAAAAGAAAACATCACTTGTATTCTCTTTGTTTTTGTCTCCCTTCCCCCTTTCTCTCATCTGTCTTTCTCTCTCTCTCTCTCTTCCCCTCCTCCTATCTCAGTCTTCCCAGTGTTGGATTTGAGGTTTACTGCCATGCTCAGCTATGTGTTGCTTCTTTAGTCCCCCTGTGAATCTCTGCTCAGAACTGGACAGGAAGAACAGGGTTGAGATCACACATGTTGGCTCAGGTCATCTCTCAATCCTTATTCCAAACTCTGTGATTCTACCAGCTATGGAGATGTGTGTGTGTGTGTGTGTGTGTGTGTGTGTGTGTGTGTGTGTGTGTGTGTGAGATATAAACATCGTTCCCAGTGCCTCATTACACCAAGATTATGTGTAATAGGGGTTCTATTCCAAGGAAACAGTAAACTGTGATTTGGAGAGATGTACCAAAAGATATTTACCATAGAGGCCTGGAATTTGCAATATGACAGAGAAAACTGCTCTTCAAACCAGACTCCACAGTGTCTATTACTACAGCTTACTAATGTGCCCTTAAAATTCCTACCTTGAAATTAGAGATTATAGCATCATCAGTTACCTCTGAAGACCATCAGACACATGAAAACACTACACAAAACACAGGAATATTAAAAAAGAAAGCAAAAAGCACTTAAATGTTGCAATCCCATTACCCAGATGAAAGTCCAAGTCTGAAAGTCTGAAAGCAAAAAGATAGAAAAACTATTCCTATCTGTGGGCAAAGACCCAGATCACCAAAGTCATGAGGGTTGACATAGCAAGGTTGTCTACTAGAATCTATTCCAATTACAGTGGACCCATTCCTAACAGCTTTACATTTTGACCCAAGATGTGCCTCTAAACTCTGATGCTGTTTGTTGCCTTTATTATTTGGTCCAAAGGGGCCAAAGACTGTACGTACATAGGAATTGTTCTCTTCTTGTCACTAATGAGGCTCTAAGGGAACCTGGTCCCAGAGGCCAAAGAGGCCCGGGAAATGCCTATTCTGTGATTGTCCCACATATCTTTCTTGCTCAGAAGACCAAGACTTCAAATACTCGCTCCTCACCTGCTCAGGACCTGCCCATGTTACCAAGGCATCACACCCCTGAGAGAAGCTCTGTCCAGTTAGGTTAAGGTGGACAGCAGTGGACAGCATCAACTTCCCCAGGTAAAGTTACAGCAGTGGAGACATAAATATTTGTTCATTCAGAGGGGAAGTTCTTTAGGAACTTGCTTTGCAATTCTTCCAGAGACAGGAAGTTATAAGAGTCCAGAATTTATTTGTTATTACTTGAGATAAACTCAGTACTAACCAGCAATTTCTTGTGTCTTTCTGAGCCAATAAGGAGTTGGATAAGTCTGAGTGGAAGGAAAACTGAACAACACAAGTAGAGACAGCAATTGTTACAAACAATGTGTTTTCATGCTCATTATAAAAATAGGACCCAGGGACTCATGTAGGGAAAAGCATCAAAGCTAAGTCTTGGATGTGGACATATGGGTGGGTGAACACATCCTGTGTTAGCAGCTCTATGGATTGATGTGTAAACCCGGTCCTGCCTAGAGCCCGATCACATTCTAACCATCCCCATCTAAGTTTTGAATTCACTGTCTTCTATTCACTTTGGCCCAGACCATGAGAAAAATGAATCACTCTCACATCTTCAAGTTCCTCCTGGGACTCTCCACACAGCCCCAGTAGCAGCAGCCCCTCTTCCTGCTCTTCCTCATCATGTACCTGGCCACCGTCCTGGGAAACCTGCTCATCATCCTGGCCATCAGCACTGACTCCCGCCTGCACACCCCCATGTACTTCTTCCTCTGCAACCTGTCCTTTGTGGATGTCTGCTTCTCCTCCACCACTGTCCCCAATGTGTTGGTCAACCACATACTCAGAAGTCAGACCATCTCCGTCTCTGGGTGTCTCACACAGATGTATTTTGCGTTCATGTTTGGTGACATGGACATCTTCCTCCTGGCTGTGATGGCCTATGACCGCTTTGTGGCCATATGCCACCCTTACACTATACACCAAAGATGACTCACAGCTTTGTGCCCTGCTAGTGACTGGGTCATGGGTCATTGCCAACTTGAATATGCTATTACACACTCTGCTGATGGCTCGGCTCTCATTCTGTGCAGGCGATGTCATCCCGCACTTCTTCTGTGATGTGACTCCCCTTCTGAAGCTCTCCTGCTCATACACACACCTCAATGAGATGATGATTCTCACGGAGGGGTCCCTGATCCTGTTCATTCCATTTTCCTGCATCCTGGCATCCTGCGTCCACATCACTTGTGCTGTGCTGAGAGTCCCATCCCCAAGGGGAAGATGGAAAGCCTTCTCCACCTGTGGCTCCCACCTGGCTGTGGTTTTGCTGTTCTCTGCTACCATCAGCTGTGTATTTCAATCCTTCTTCCTCACACTCAGCTGAGGACACAGCAGCCACTGTGATGTACACAGTGGTGACCCCCATGCTCAACCCTTTCATCTACAGCCCGAGGAACAGGGACTTAAAAAGGGCCCTATGGAAAGTGGTCCACAGAAAACCTTTTTCTTTCTGATGATAGAATATAGATTGATTCTTATTCCCAAGTCATATTTTCCTTAACTGAGTACCATGCAGCAATTGCTGCATTACAGTCTGGAAAGCAGAGTAGGACATCTGTGACTTGGGCACTTAGTAGACAGTGGTCGCTCTTGTAATAGTGGACTCCCATTCATTGGGCATCATGGACAATTTATGAAAATGGGATTTCATGTTCTTTTAGGGACGGACCCCAGGGGCCTTGCACATGCTAGACAAGACAAGCAGTGTACCATTGAGCTACATGCCAGGTCTTGTCTTGAGACCTCCTTTTCCCATTCTTCTGCCTTTCTTGCTCTCTTTTTTTGAGATAGAGTCTTACTATGTATCTGTGGCTGTCCTTGAACACACTATGGACTAGGCTGGTCTGAAAAGCACAGAGTTTACCTGTGTCTGTCCTGAGTGCTTTGATTAAAGTTATGTGCTGGATAGCTTTAGTGACAACTTGATGCATCTGGATTGAGGGAGCCTCAATTGGGGAACTGCCTTCATTGGACTGGCCTGCAGCCATGTCCATGGAGCATCTTCTTGATTGTTGAGTGATGTGGGAGGGCCCAGCCCACTGTGGGTGGTGCCACCCCTGGGCAGGTGGGCCTGCGTTGCATAAGAAAACAGGCTGAGTAGGGGCCAGGGGAGCAAGCCAGTAAGCAGCATTCCTCTATAGCCTGTGCTCCAGCTCCTGCTTCCAGGTTCCTGCCCTGAATTCCTACCTTGGGCTCCCTGATGAACTATAACCCGGGAGATTTAAGTTGAATAAACCCTTTCCTCCTCAAGTTGGTATTGGTCGGAGTATTTTGTCACAGCAATGGAGACACAAACTAGGACAGAAATTGGTACCAGAGAGTAGGGCATTGCTGTGATAGACCTGGCCTTAGAGTTTTTAGGATTGTGGAAGCATTTGGAACTTTGAGCTGGAAAAGCCATTGAATGTTCAAAATTTGTTGCTGTGGTGCTTTGAACAGTTATGCTGAAAGAATTGTAGATGATGGGGGCCTGGCTTATGAAGTTTCAAAGGGAAATGGAGACTATCAGGGCTGTTTGTGTGAGATTTTGGATTGAGGATCTGTGGGTTCTGGTTGGCTGGGGCTGAAGAATCATCTGTGATTAAGAAGAGACTAGAACTTGAAGCAAAACCTTTGCTTTGCTGGGACAATTGATGCTGGTTAGCTGGGGCTGAAAAATCAGCTGTAAGTAACAAGAGACCAGCATCACCATGGTGAAGTCTTCTGGGAGATATTTCCTCAGGGTCAGCACACAGAGGGGACCCGAGCCTCTATCTCAAGCTGGAAGCAGGACTTGGTAATGCGTAAGAGACTCCTGCATGGTTCTGGTGTTGAAAGCATGAAGGGGTCACAGAGAGCAGCTGAAGCTTGACACGCAAAGGCCAGGAAAGGCCATAGGCGAAAGTGCAGCTTAAGTTGCAGTTAAGACCCCAGGATTGAAGGGGTCATGGAGAGAATCTGAGGTTTTGCACCTGAAGAGGCAAGAAGAAGCCATTGGTGAAAGTGTAGCCTCAGTTTCAGTGGAGACCCCAGCTTTTTGGAGATGCCAGGACCATGGGACGACCACCAAGGTCGTGGTGTGGAATGGAGCTGGCCTGAGTCTGTGAGATGAGCTGTTTGTGTTGTGGATGGCAGAGTCAGAGAAGTGGAGCTGCCAGAACCCTTTGGAGGCCAGATGATCATGAGTGAATCCCAGATATCTAGCCTTGAGCTACTTTGCTGGTCTAAGGTTTTGCTTAAGTATACCCAATTCTTCCCTTTGAAATAAAACATTATTTAACTTGTTTTTAATTTTCCAAGAGCCCACAGTTGAGAGACTTTTTAAAACTTTATATAAACAATTACCTTTGTTAAATATTACTAGTACCTATACATTTGATTTTTTAAACTTGTTTTGTAGTTTACAGAAGCCCACAGTTAAGAGACTTTTAAAAGAGGCTATGAGCTTTTAAGTGTTTGGATTGTTTAAGGACTGTGGGGTTTTTTAAGGTTGTACTGTCTTATGTTGTGATATTAACATCATATCTTGGGGACAGAAATTGGAAAGTTATGGTTTAACAGTGATGTTTGTTTGTCAAGTTGAGAAGGGGTCAATTGTGCTGGATAGCTTTAGTGTCAACCTGACACACCTGGGTTGAAGGAGCCTCAGTTGGGGAATTGCCTCTATTGGACTGGCCTGTGGCCATGTCTGAGGGGCATCTTCTTGATGAGTGATGTGGGAAAGCCCAGCTCACTGTGGGTGGCACCATTTCTGGGCAGGTGGACCTGTGTTGAATAAGAAAGCAGGTTGAGCAAGGGCCAGGGGAGCAAGCCAGTAAGCAGTGTTCCTCCATGGCCTGTGCTCCAGCTCCTGCCTCCAGGTTCCTGCCCTGAGTTCCTACCTTGGGCTCCCTGATGAACTGTGACCTGGGAGTTGTAAGCTGAATAAACCTTTTCCTCTCCAAGTTGGTATTGGTCAGAGTATTTTGTCACAACAATGAAGAAACAAACTAAGAGAGGGTCACAGAGAGCAGCTGAGGTGTGGCACCCTGAGAGACCAGGAAAGGTCATAGGTGAAGTACAGCTTCAGTTGCAGTGAAGACCCCAGGATTGAAGGGGTCATTGAGAGAATCTGAGGCTTTGCACCCCAAGAGGCAAGAAGAAGCCATTGTGAAGGTGTAGCCTCAGTTTCAGTGGAGACCCCAGCTTTTTGGAGGTGCCAGGACCATGGGACGACCACCAAAGACAGCAGTAGGTGTGGAATGGAGCTGGCCTGGGTCTGTGAGATGAGCTGTGTGTGCTGTGGACAGCAGAGTCAGAGAAGCAGAGCTTCCAGAACTCTTTGGAGCCCAGAAGTTTGTGAGTGAATCCCAGATGTCCAGCCTTGAGCTACTTTGCTGGACTTCGGTTTTGCTTAGGTGTGCCCAATTCTTCCCTTTGAAATAAGACAGTACTTGTTTTGGATTTTACAAAAGCCCACAGTTAAGAGACTTTTAAAAGACTATGGACTTTTAAGTATTTGCAATTTTTTTGAGGACTGTGGGGTTTTTAAGGTTGTATTGTCTTATGTTGATATTAACATCATATCTTGGGGACAGGAATTGGAAAGGTTATGGTTTAATAGTGATGTGTTTTTGTGTCAAGTTGACAAGGGGTCAATTGTGCTGAAGAGCTTTAGTGTCAAATTGACACACCTGGGCTGAGGGAGCCTCAATTGGGGAATTGCCTTCATTGGACTGGCTTGCAGCCATGTCCATGGGGCATCTTCTTAATTGTTGAGTGATGGGGGAGGGCCCAGCCCACTGTGGGTGGTGCCGCCCCTGGGTAGGTGGGCCTGTGTTGCATAAGAAAGCAGGCTGAGTAGGGGCCAGGGGAACAAGCCAGTAAGCAGCATTCCTCTATGACCTGTGCTCTAGCGCCTGGCTCCAGGTTCCTGCCCTGAATTCTTACCTTGGACTCCCTGATGAACTGTGACCCAGGAGATGTAAGCTAAATAAACCCTTTCCTCCCCAAGTTGGTAGTGGTCGGAGTATTTTGTCACAGCAGTGGAGAAACAAACTAGGACAAGTTGTGTGCCACCAAGTCAGTAAGACTTCTTTTTAAGTACTAACTTTGAAATTATTTTATTTACAAGTTTTTTTTTCTAAATAGTCTCTTTGGAAGGTATGTATTATGTATATATTTGAATACTGCAATGATGTAGAAATTGTTCTATAAGATTCACTTTTACTTATGTGTATGTATGTGTGGGGGTACCAGGGGAAGCATAAGAGAGTTTGTCAGAACCCCTGGAGCTGGAGTAATGGGCAGTTGTTAGCCCTCTGATGGGTGCTGGGAACAGAAATCATGTCCTCTGGGAGAGCAGCAAGCACTCTAACTTCTGAGCCACACTCTAGCTTCATGTAGAAAGTTTGTAAAATTTTTTGGCCCTGATACTGAGACAGTAACTCAGGTCTTGTGCATTAGGGTGACACTGAAGTTTATAAAGCATCCTGGTGATTGTGTGGTCAGAGGTGCACAGTTTCCCTTAGCCTCTTTCATATGTCCAGCTTAATAGTTACAATAAAGGCTTATAAAATTAGTTTTGAGTCTCTTAGGTAATATTCAGGGACTAATGTTCATGACCGCATTTCAGAGGATAGTCAGCACCTGTGGTAGGCATGTGGCCACAGACACTCAGGTGAGGACCATAAAAGCCTGGAACCCTTCAGGAGCATCCTGATTGGCTGGGTGACCACCTTTGGGGCTGGTGTGGCTGAGGTCATGGATCTGGTATCAGGTTAATAAATCCACATTTGCTGTTCCCTCTGCCCAGATCCACTGCCTGGGTCTCTTCAGAGCAGTCCTCTGCCCATGCCTTCAAAAACCAAACTTAATGGCTCCTCCTGCTCCATGAAGCCTCTGAGCCCTGCTTTTGGTTCCCTCTCCTCTGTTATTCTTTGAGTGATTCTTTTATCCCCATCGGACTTTCCTTAGCTGCTGAGACTATTGTGGGAAAGATCAGGCAGGACACCTGGAGTGTACTGGAAGCAGGTATTTTATTTAGGCTGCAGAGTGGTCCAGTAGCCTCACCCTTCAGTATTTGGATCCTGAAAGGAAATAGCACATATCTTTTATACATTAGGCATTGGGTTACAGTGAGACGGAAATGTACATATCGATTGACTATCAGCAAAGTCTTAAAACCAGGTAACTTACATGTTGTTTGGCCATCAACAAAGTCTTGTTTTTTTTTGTGTGTGTGTATGAGTGTGTGACAGGGTCTCCCTGTAACCCAGCTGACCTGGAGCTCACTATGTAGACCAGGCTGGCCTTGAACTCACAGAGATCCTCCTACCCATGCCTCCTGAGTGCCGGGACTAAAGGTGTCTGCCACCCTGTGCAGCTATCAGCAAAGTCTTAAAACCAGGCAGATTATTATAAATTTAGAAAAGAGCATGCTAAAAAAGAATCTGGGGTCTGAAAGTCATTGCAGAGGTCTCTAAGACAAACAGAATTGAGGGATTTGTCAGGACACAAGGCCAGTGGTTCTAGCTAGCTGTGTCAGTCTTCTAACCACAAACTTGTCAGCTGAACTTTACTGACAGAAAGAGGAAAAACAAGGATTTAAATCCATATTTTCCTTAAATATTACATCAGGCTCTATATCAAGACAGCTCAGACCCTCCCCCTCCACCACTACTCACTCTGTCCCTAAGAGTCTGATGGAGGTCCTAAACCAAAGGCAACAATCAACTTTAGTTGAAGGGGAAAAAATGGGATGAATGAATTTTGCCTGAACTTGTGTTTGCTTTTGTGCTGGGGTGGGAGCCTTAGCTTTGCACCTGCTAGGCCAGCACTCTGCCTCTGAGCTCCCCCTCCTGCCCTCTTCAATGTTCTTGAGCATGTTTATTGAAGAAAAATTTTAGAAAAAATCAGTGGAGTTGGAGAGATGGCTCAGCAGTTAAGAGCACTGTTCAGTCCCAGCACCCACATGGCAGATAACAACTGTCCTTACTCCAGTTTCAGGGGACCCAATGCCATCTTCTGGCCTCTGCAGGCATTGCATGCATGGGTGCACTTACATATATGCAGGCAAAACACTCATACACATAAAAATAAATAGATTTTTAAAAGTTCAAATTAGGGGGCTGGAGAGATGGCTTAGCAGTTAAGAACACTGGTTGTTCTTGCAGAAGACCTGGATTTTAATCCCAGCACCCACATGGCAGCTAACAACTGTCCATAACTCTAGTTCCAGGGGGCCTGACAGCCTCTTCTGTCCTCTGCAGGCATTGCACAACACAGGTGCACTTATCTACACGCAGGCAATAGACGCATACACATAAAAATAATAAGCTGGGTGTGGTGGCACACACCTTTAATCTCAGTAGAGGCAGAGGCAGGCGGATCTCTGTGAGTTCAAGGCCAGCCTGGTCTATACAGTGAGTTCCAGGACAGCTGGGGCTACAGAGAGACCCTGCCTCAAAAAGACAAAAATTAATTAATTAATTAATTAAAAAAAGTTTAAATTGGAAAGAACAAAACTGTCTAGAGAGCCCATAGCAAATGTCAGGAACCTGTGAGTCTTCCCATCTGCTGTCTTCCTTTGCACAGATCCTACAACTCCACTTATATTTGTTTTAGCATTTGTTGAGTAAGATTTGACTAATGCCATTAAAATGTCTTTTAAAAATGTGTTTCTTAGGGCTCTAGAGAGATGGCTCAATGGTTAAGAGCATTTACTGTTTTTCCAGAGGACCCAAGTTCAGTTCCCAGAACCCACTTGACAGCTAACAACCATCCTTAACTCCAGTTTCAGGGGATCTGATGCCCTCTTCTGTCCTCCACAGGCACCAGGCACACTCATGGTTCATTTACATACATGCAGGCAAAACACACATACACATAACATAAAAATAAAATATCTAAAAATGTGTTTTGGGATGATGATGATGTCAGTATGACACATGGATATATAGACAAGATATCATCATAGAACATTTGGAGAAGAAAGAAAAGCAGAGACATCACTTAAATTTTGCTATCCCCTCACCCAGATTTAAACTTTCCTCTACTTTTCTAACTTTACAAAACTCAGGTAATTCTCCATGTGGAATATTTTTGTGTCTACTTATTGTTTTCATCTAGCATTTCAATTGTGATGAGATCTGACAGCAGTAAGAGCAGTTGAGCCCTGTTGACTCGCTGAAATCCCTGGTGTTGTTTGTCCTTCAAACTGTGCTGCATCTACCACACTGTCATTATTTTACCAGTACACAGATGAAAACCAAAAGCCTTTGGTATGCTAAACCCTCAGCTCTGAGCTACATCCCAGCCCACTTTTATCATCCTTTGAAAACATTACTTAGCATTTCCCTCTCCCTCTGTCTGTCTCAGTGGGATTTTGCTATGTAACTCAGGCTGCCCTTAAACTACCAGTTCTCTTTCCTTAGCCCCCTGAGTACTGGGATTACAGGCATGTGCTGTGGCATGGCATTTTGATGTTTGCCTAAAATGGTTTTCATGTAGTGGTGGTTCTGGATAGCTTCAGTTGTCAACTTGATACATGTGGGTAGAGGGAACCTCAACTGAGGAATTGTCTCCATTGGACTGGCCTGTGGCCATGCCTGTGGGGCATCTTCTTCATTGTTGAGAGATGTGTGAGGGCCCAGTCCACTGTGGGTGGTACCACCCTTGGGCAGATGGTCCTGTATTTTATAAGAAAGCAGGTTGAGTGTGGGCCAGGGCAGCAAGCCTACAGTAAGCAGCATTCCTCCAAGGTCTGTGTTTTAGGTCCTGCCTCTGGGTTCCAGCTCTGAGTTCCTGCCTTGGCCTCCCTCACTCATCACATGTGACCTGGGGGTTGTAAAATGAAATATACCCTTTCTACCCCAAGTTGGTTTGGTCAGCGTGTTTTGTCATAGCAATAAAAAGTAACTAGAACAGTGGTCCATTTTTGTCGTAGTGTTTAAGACCAGTTGTGCTACATGAGACCCTGCCTCAAAATTTTTGTAAACTATAATCATTGCAATCCAGGTCTGTGATTTCTCAGATGCACTGCTGTCATGTACCTCTGTTCTTGCAGTAAACTCAGAGTCTCAAACATTTACTCTCCTGTAAATCAATTATACAAAGGTATAATTCTATACGCGTTGTGGCTTCTGGAAGATGGTTATCCTTACCGACCCTTGACCTAGGGTTTGGTCACATGTGCTGTTTTACTAGGTGAAAATGAGTGAGGAGTGGCATCAAGGGGCCTGGGCAGTGGGGTGTGCCTTCCTGCCTGCAGGCACTCCCCAGGAGAGCTCACTCTGAAGGCTGAGACCCTCAGAAGGAGCCCAGGAAGAATGCATGTGAACCGGGCAGTCCCTGTTGCCAAGCCCTGATGACCCATAGTCTGAAGCTCAGTTGACCTGCAGACCAACAAACAGGAGAAGAGAGAGGTTAGTGTTTTTTAAAGTTACAGTGGCTGGGTGGTTCTATGGACTGTTACTCTGGCAAAGCCTGATAGAGTTCGCTTTGTTTAGTTTTGAGCCAAGGTCTTGCTATGGAGCTCAGGCTGTCATAGAACTCAGAATTCTCCAGTGGCAGTGTCCTGAGTGCTGGAATTTCAGATGTACACCACCATGCAGCCTCTGACACATTTCTCTTTGAAATGCTCAGATCCAGAATTCTGATGTATATAATATCAGAATTTATATGTTTTGTTGGTTCTGTTTCCCTGGAGAGCTGATGAACCAGGTCTCAGAATATCATGGATTTGGTAACCAGACCAGAATCATGGAACCAGGTGCTGTGTGCCACATCTTGCTTTTCTGAGGCAACTGTCATGGACACCATTGCTGCCCCGGCATTGCTGTCTCCCCACCCATGAATAGTATGTCTGTACAATTTGTTAACCAGAGAGTCACCCATCATTGAATCAAGATTCATTTATTAAAAAGCCTTTCTGGTTGATCTGTGAGTTTGAGGGCTGCCTGGTCTGGTCTACACAGCAAGTTCCAAGCCAGCCAGGGCTTCATAGTCAGACCCTGTCTCAAACAAACAAACAAACAAACATGAACAACACGAACAACAGCTAAAGGTTTTTCTGCTGGGGCTGGAAAGATGGCACAGTGAATAAAGTGCTTACCATGCATGTGTTTGGATCCCCAGAACACATGTGAAAGTAGGGCAGGTGTGATGGCCATCTCAATCCCAGCACTCAGGAGGCGGAGGTAGGAGGTCTCTAGGATAAGCTGACTAGCTACACTAGCTGGAATTGGTGAGCTCTGGGTTCAGCAAGAGACCCTGTCTCAATATATATGGTGGAGAATGAAGATGGGGGCATCGACTCTGGGCCCCTACACACATAGATACCCCCACAGACATGAGCACACATATGCAGAATTCTTCCTGCTAAACTATGTACAATTTGTTTCTGTGACTTGGAACCATGAATCCTGACCAAAACATGGCTGAAAGTATCAATCTTCAGAAAATGACTCAAACCTGGACTAGAAAACCAGGTAAGCCTTGAATTGTAATCTTCATGCCTGAGGTTTCTCATAGCTGGTATTTCAGGTGTTCACCACCAGGCCTGGCTGTGTGATTACCTCTAGGCCCCTGTCTGCTCCTCAGATAAGAATGGGGAAGGCAGAAGAGGATTGGAGTACAGATCGTGGCCCTTCCCTTCAGTGATATAGACTAGTGGAGCCTCACTCTACTTCCATAGCTACAGAGGGTGCTCTCTCTCTCTCTCTCTCTCTCTCTCTCTCTCTCTCTCTCTCTCTCTCTCTCTCTCTCTCTCTCTCTCTCTCTCTCTCTCTCTCTCTTTTCTCTCTCTCTCTCTCTCTCTCTGTGTGTGTGTGTGTGTTGAACATGAATCCCTACCCCCACCACACTGAGACTATGTGGGATAGGGTTTCCATTCTGAGAAACAATGAACCTTGTGGGTTGGACAGATACTCTAAAAGGCATCTACTCTAAAGTCCTGTAGTATGATAAGTTCTCCTTGAGACAACATCCCTTAGGTTCAAGTTCCCATTTACCCTATCTTTTGTGCACTAGGTCCATCTTGATAATGTTCTCTAAATATTCCCACTTGCAGAGTGGAGGTAATGTGGCATTATTAATAACCTCTGAAGATCATCAGATATAAGAATACAAATATCACACAGAACACACAGGAATATAAAAACTGCATTTCTACATCTGTGTGCACCAATGATGAGAGTTGACATCACAAGGTCTGGGATCTGTCTCCCCCAGTGGTGATACATTTCTAACATCTTTACATTTTAACCTGAGTTGTACCTAAACTCTGATGATGTTCTCATTGTTTGATGCAAAGAGGCCAAAGACATAGATGGGGAATTGTTCTCTTCTTGTCTCTAATGAGGCTATAAGGAATCTGGTCCCAGTAGCCAAAGAGCTTCTCTAAATGCCTGCTCCATGAATGTCCTGAACATACTTCTTTCTCAGAACACCAAAATTCCAGATACCTGCTTCTCAATCAGGACCTGCGAATGTGTCTATGACATCACAATGTCTGCTAATAAAGAGAAGCACTGACCAATTAGGTCGAGGTGGTCAGGAATGGACAGCACCAACGTCCCCAAATAAGGCTACAGCTGCCAACACAAACAAACATTTGTTCATTTGAGATAAGTTATTCAAGGACTCCCCTTGCAACTTCTTCCAGATACAGGAAGTCGTAGCAGAAGCTCTGAATCCATTGGTTGTCACTTGAGATAACTCAGTAATAACCAACCATGTCTCTTGCGTCTTTCTGAGTCACTAAGGAGTTGGGTTGGTCTGAGGTGGAGGGAGAACTGAAAAATGTTAAGTAGGGGCACAGCTAGTCTTAGAGATGGATGTGTTCTTTATTGTTTAATGTTTAAAACAGGTCTCAGGAATTCAAGGAGAAAAACCATTAAAAGTCAAGGACTGGAATGTGGATGTATGGGTGGGGTGGACACATCCTGTTTTGGCCACTCTATTGACTGATTTGTACATGTGGTCCTGCCTAGAGTCTTATCACAGCCTGACCATCCCCATTTAGGTTTTTGAATTCACTGTCTTCTATTCACTTGGGCTCAGACCAGGAGAAAAACGAACCAGTCGCTTGTCACTGAGTTCCTCCTCCTGGGACTCTCCTGGCAGCCCCAGCAGCAGCAGCCCCTCTTCCTGCTCTTCCTCATCATGTACCTGGCCACCGTCCTGGGAAACCTGCTCATCATCCTGGCCATCAGCACTGACTCCCGCCTGCACACCCCCATGTACTTCTTCCTCTGCAACCTGTCCTTTGTGGATGTCTGCTTCTCCTCCACCACTGTCCCCAAGGTGCTGGTCAACCATGTACTTGGGAGTCAGGCCATCTTCTCTGGGTGTCTCACACAGATATATTTTCTCTTTGAACTTGCTGACATGGACAACTTCCTCCTGGCTATGATGGCCTACAAGTGCTTTGTGGCCATATGCCAGGCCTTATACTATACAACAAAAATGACCCATCAGCTCTGTGCCCAGCTGGTGGCTGGATCATGGGTGATGGTCAGTCTCCATGCTCTCCTGCACACCCTGCTGATAGCTCGACTCATTCTGTGCAGACAATGCCATCCCCCACTTCTTCCTGCTCAGACACACATCTCAGTGAGATGATGTTTCTTACCTACAGATCACTGATCATGTTCATTCTATTTGTCTGCAACTTGGCCTCCTACATCCATATCACCTGTGCTGTCCTGAGAGTCCCATCCCCAAGGGGAAGATGGAAAGCCTTCTCCACCTGTGGGTCCTACCTGGCTGTGGTCTCCCTCTTCTCTGGCACCATCTGTGCTGTGTATTTCAAACCCTCATCCTCTTACTCTACAGCCCAAGGAACAGGGACTTAAAGAGGGTTCTATGGGAAGGGTTCTGCAGAAGCATATTTTCTGTCTGACAGAACCCATACTGATTCTTGTTCCCTGGTAATGGTTTTCATTAATTGAGTATGATTTAACAAATGTTTAGTCATATTCTGAAAAAACATAAGGTATCAGTTCTTGGGAAACTTAAAAGACAGTTGTTATTCATGTCTTAGTGGTTTCTCATTCACAAGTTCCCAGTGAATCTATCAATTAATGGGACTTTGTTGTTCTAATAACTGTAAAGATTATAACCAAGGCAACATGTCTGCTGGGTAAGAGTTTTCTACTACTGAGCCGTATGCCAGCTATTGGGACTTCTTTTAAAGTAGTAACTGGAATTGTTTTATGTTCAAGTCAAGTTGTTTCTTTTAAGTATTCTCTTTGGAGGATATGTGCTACATATGTGTTTGAATCCTGTAATGTAGGGTTTTTTTTTTAAACAATAAACTGGTTCTGATACTGAGACAACCTGGGTGCTCTGCATTCTGGTGAAGTTGTTTATAAAACATCTCTGGTGATTGTGTGTTCTGTCAGATGTGGAGAGTTTGTCTTACACTCTATATCTAACTTAACAGTTATAATAAAAGTTTATAAGATTATAAACTTAATGTCTAACTTAATAGTTACAATAAAGGTTTATAAGATTAGTTTTGAGTCTCAGGTAGTATTCAGGGACTAATGTGCATGACAACATTACAAAAGAGAGTTAGCAGGCGTGGAGGGCGTGTGGCCACAGACACTCAGAGGTGAGGACCACAAAAGCCTGGAACCATTCAGGAGCATCCTGATTGGCTGGATGACCTTGGGAACTAATGTGTCAGAGGACATGGATCTGGCCTCACGTAAATACTTCAGCCTTTGCTGTTCCCTCTGCCCAGACCCACTGCCTGGGTCTCTCCTGACCAGCACTTCACTCAGGCTTGGAGAGCCAAGTCAAAGAGCTCATCTTTCTCGTGCAGACCTGGCTCCCTCTTTGGCTCTTTCAGCTCTGTTTTGCTTTGCGTTATTCTATCTGCCCAGCAGACTTTCCCTAGGTCATGAGATGCCTCAGCTCACACATACTATCCACTCTGTGTCCTCAAGCATCTGACATTGCTTCTAAACCAAAGAAAATAATCAACTGTAGTTGAAAGATAGGAAAAACAAGCAGTTTAATGAATATTGCCTGAAGTTTTCCTTTTCTTTCATTTATTTAATTTATTATTTTTATTTTCTTTTTATATGTTGAGTGCATTGCCTGAATGCATTGAAGTGCATTTGTGTCATCCAATTATCTGGGAGGCTAGAAGGGGGCATTGGATCCCCAGGGATTGAAGTTACCAATAGTTGTTAGTCTCCATGTAGGTACTGGGAAGTGAGTCCAGGTCCTCACCTAGAGCAGCCAGTGCTCTTAACCACTGAGCCAGCTCTCCAGCCCATTATTATTTTCCTTTTATGTTTTTAATGGAACCCATAGTATTGCACTTGCTAGGCAAGCACCTTCCCTCTGCACTTCCTCTCGTGCTTTCTCTACAGTTCTTGCTTACTGAGTAAACTTTTTAGGAAGATGCAGAAAGAGACAAGATGTGAAGAAAAAGAGGTGTGTAATCTTATCTTTTTGAAAAATATACTGGGAACATATATACATATATATTCTTAATTTTTTATTGAGCTCCTAAAATTTCATACATTTCTCACTCACATACAGATCCCCCTCCCCATCCATGCCTCCCCGTGTTCCCCCACCAAACCCTACGCACTCTGCCATACATGCTGAGTCCTATTCAAGTGTTTATACCCAATGTCCTTCGGGGTAAATGCGTCCACTGGAGCCTAGTTAGCCCATCCAGTGGTCATATGTAAGTCATACTCTCCCTCACCCAGCAGCAATCAGTCTCAAATAGTTCTCAAGCTAGTGCTGGCCTGCCACCTATTTCTCACCTCCTCTTTGGGCCTTTGTTTAATTGAGCTGACATGGGTCTCATGCTTGATGTCACTGCTGCCGCAGGCTCACAATGAGCACACCTCCAGTGGTCTGGAGGCCCCCACTTCCCTGTAATCATGAACCAACCCTGGCTCTTACAATCTTTCTGCTTCCTCTTCCACAATGGTCCCTGAATGGTGGGTGGGTGAGGTTCTGTATAGGAGTCCCATCCTACACTCTACAGTCTCTTATTCTCTAAAACTTGGCCAGATGAGGCCTTCTGTGTGCATCTCACTCTGATGTACGAGGGAGCCTCACTGGTGAGAATTGAGAGGTGCGTTACCCCTCTTTCTGCTCCTTATTCTGCTATGTTCCATGAGCCTTAGTTGTAGAGATTCTACTGCAGATGTGTCACCTAGTACTGGGCATCTCCCAGACATGTTCTCTGTGCCTGACCAGATGTGTAACTCTGCAGTAGCCTCCATCTGATGCAAAAAGAAGCTTCTTTGATGAGTGCTGTATGTCATGCTTGTCACTCTAAGGGAGGTTTTTATAGTGAATGGTCTTTAATCCTTTTCTTAAACACTGAGACTCTATGTTTGGCTTAGCATTAGTTGTATAAGATTTTACTGACACATTAAATTGTTTTAAAAAACTTTTTTTTTAGTATGGGTGTGCCCACACATTTGGATACAATCTTTTAAAAATATTTTTATTGAGCTTTTGTGCATTTCATACAATAATTTTTTAGGATGAAACTTTAATTTATTGAGCTTTTAAAATTTCATGCACTATTTTCCACTCACATCCAGACCCCTTCCCTCATCCATGTAGGACACTATATAATTACATTATACATATTTAATTTGGTCTTGGTAATTAAGTGTCACAATGAACTGTGTAAATTAAAAGAACGAAGATAAAGTGTTATAACTTTTGAATAATTAGGAACCCAAGAAGGAAAAGAAAGAGAAAACGGGTAGAAGCAGTCTTTAAGGAAAACAGAGGCGATGGAATCATCTAGGCTTGATGAAGTATGTTCTTCCTACAGATTTAGGAAGCTCAGAAACTTTGATGAGATCAACTGTATGTAGAAGCAACTAAAAGACACCTATAACAACTTTCCATAAACCAAAGATAAAGAGGAACTCTAAAAGATTCACCATCGCTGTGTGGGTGCTGGGAGTCAAACCCAGGTTCTCTGCAAGTGCAGCCAATGTTCTTAACTGATGAGTCAATTCTCCAGCCCCCATATATGTTGTTTTTATAATCAGAGCACATCATAAGTCTTTCCTTTAATAGCTAACGGAACCATTTTCCTTATGTGTGACTGCATGTATTTGTGGATAAGAGTAATAGGTCAGGTAGGAACACATTCCTCACTAACTGAAGCAAAAACATGCTCAGGTAGTCAGTATTTCTCACAAATATCAAGTCACCCACATTAATGACAGTTTACCATATTGTAGCAGCTCCACCTGGTCTACATTTACTTAAAATTTCAGGATGCTCTTATGATGAATGCCTCTTCAGACTTTTTTTGAATTCTTCCAATTTACTTAGAAATTTGTAAACAAATTACAAGGGCAAAAATTGAATTCTTTCAATAACACATGGATGTGTACCCTTTTGTATAATTATACATTGATTTATGAACTTTTAGATTAAAAAATTATAAAATCAGGAAAATGTAATTATTTTAAACATGGGGCAGAGCGTGAAATCTCAACATTTCTATGACCATTAACTGGAACTAGATAACTTAAGCTACAACTGCCAGTTTCTCTAAGTCATGAAGCACACTTCTCTGTCCAGTCACTAAGTTCATTTTTTAATATACTGCAATATCCCCAACCATAGTTTATGCTATTTTAAAATAAGTATGTGCACAGTACTACATAGACTAAAAATAAAATTATCATGATAATGCACACATGGATAAAAGAAGATTAGCGATTGGTTTCATTCTGGACCTGACCCATATTCCATTCTTTAAAAAAATAATTTATTGAGAATTTCATATAGGGATATAAGCATATAAGGTATTTTGATCAAATCCATGCCAACTCCCTTCCCTTCAACTCCTCCTATATCTCCCCATCACTTTTTTCTGATAACTTCATGTTCTCTTTCTTCTTCTTTGATTTATTTATTTTTATGGGGGATTTTTATGGGGCTACTCTAACATTCCCTCCTCTAAAGAGGTAACCCTAAAATCTTTTAAGGATTAGATAAAAGCTCCCAAATATTTTTGACTTTTTTGGCCTTTGGAACAGCGTATGTTGTTAAGAGGCCCAAGGACATTGTGAGTTTTAGCCAAGAAACTGGCTACTTTTCTTTGGAGTCTTTTTACCCTAATTGCCTAGCCAATTCCTACCTCCTATTCTTATCACACCATCCTCTGAAGAGGTTACCCAAATTGCTAATAGGGAATTGGGACTCAGACAGCTTTGGCTTCTTCCATGTTGAACAGGGGCACAGGGTGGGGTAATTGGAGTACCCCTTAAGTGGGTCTATCTAAAAGACTTCAAATTGCATAACTCTTATCTCTAGGGGGAAAAGAAAGTCCTTGAATCATAAATAGGAGATGTGAAGGAGACATAAAGACAAGAGTAATTAGCATTACAAGTTCTAGACAGGGAACTAGAAAAAAAGTCAGAGCAGGGCAATTTTCAAATGTTCATATGAGAGTCCATTGTAATTTCTTGACAAGGCCTTCCAAAAGCATCCCTCTATTGGATTCCTCTTCATTTTTCTTTTGGCTTCCAAGGCTGGACACAAGAGTGATGGATTCAGGATTTGCTTTCAGGTATTTTGATAGCACCACATGGAGGCAGGATCCAGGCGCTCTCAGGCAGTCCCCTGGGTTCTCAGCCCCTGTGCCAGAGGGAGACCAGAACCTGGCATTCTCTGGCAGTCTGCTAAGATCACTGGTAACATTTTATTTTTATGTGTATGAGTGTATTGCCTACATGTAGGTAGGTGCACGGGGGAAAAATAAATTTATCCATCATCTTAGAACAATAGCTGGTTGTCTACCTTAGCTACAGGTGGGCACTACAGTATTGGAGACCAAGATTTGAAGTCTTACATCTGAGCAGCATTTGTGGTTAGGAACAAAATCATCAATGAGAAATAATTGTCTAGATAACTTTTTACATAGACTTAAGCCTAATGTCTGGGAAGTGTAATCCCTTGAACTCTTAAAGAAATATACTGATGAGGATCTGATCCTTAGGTATCACATGGCCTTGGTAGGAGTCCCTGGCTCCTTTCTTTTACCAGCTCCATCTATGTGAAGATAAGTCAAAGGTCCTGTTCAACCATGTCTGGCTTCACTTGGAAACATGGAGGAGATGTTTCCTCTGAGTTGACCCTCCTTTTTAAAGACTCAACACTGGTTCAAGTCCATCTTGTGGGGTCTCCATGGCCTCCCTGAACCAGAGGACAGGTGTCTCAACACAGTTACAGGGCATTTTGAGAGATGTTCCATATTCCCCTGGAACTTAGTCCACCTTGGAGGAAAAGGGTCAAAAACTGTCATTTGAGTCCCTCTGCCCAGATTACTATAGGCCTCAAAGTATGGCTGTTAAACATCCGATAAGGTTAGTTCCACCAGTCTGGTACTTTAATTTTCATGTGCTATGTATATAATAAGGCTTGGGTGAAAAAACCAAATATTCTCAAGTAAACCTTGACTAGATGTATAGTTTGTTCCTTAAACTAATTGACTAAACTACAACCATAGAAAATTTAAGATTACATATATATTATTTTTGTCTCATCCTTTATACATCATAACAAACCTACACAGACCTTTATCACTTGCTTAGGCTTTCTCATTTTTTTCTATTTTGGAAAATATCTCCATTTGCATATCCTTTTAAAATCTTTTACAGTCTCTTTCTTTTCTTT
>NW_008330333.1:1173117-1173900 GCF_000622305.1 Nannospalax galili
GGTGGGCCTGTGTTGCATAAAAAAGCAGGCTGAGCAGGGGCCAGAGGAGCAAGCCAGTAAGCAGCGTTCCTCCATGGCCTGTGCTCCAGCTCCTGCCTCCAGGTTCCTGCCCTGAGTTCCTACCTTGGGCTCCCTGATGAACTGTGACCTGGGAGATGTAAGATGAATAAACTCTTTCCTCCCCAAGTTGGTATTGGTCAGAGTGTTTTGTCCCAGCAATGAAGAAACAAACTAAGACACTTACCGAGATAACTGAGGGGTTGCTGAGGTGTATGTATGACCTGAGAGTATGTACATTGGAAAGCCTTTACCCAGCATAGGTCATGCCTTCTCTTCCTAGACTTCTCCAGATTGTATACTTTAGCCCTCCCCAAATCCAGGAGGCCATGGGTGATTAGGGCCAAATTACATACAGTTGGCTGGGAAGAGTGGCCGAATACTCCAGTGAGGTCCAATGACCCTGTTTGTCCCTCCTTAATGAATGAGCACAACTGTCAACAAGCCCAATTGTGACGATGTTTAGCGATCAGGCTCAGCTGAAGTCATGGTGATGGTAGTTATTTCATGCAGAAGGGACTGCTGTATAGCATTATTTTATTAAAAGGACCTGGAATTTAAAAGGATTTGGAGTTAGGATCCACATATGAGGGAGAATATACATAGTTTGTTTTTCTGACTCTGAGTTACTTCACTTAGTATAAGAGTTTCTAGATCCATCCATTTACCTGCAAATTTCATTATTTCATCTTTCTTTACTGCTGAATAGAACTCCATTGTGTAAAT
>NW_008330333.1:1179876-1180179 GCF_000622305.1 Nannospalax galili
GGGCCAGGACCAGAAGCGGTGCTCCTGGAGTCCAAGAAAGGCACTGTGTTGGTCTGGGTGAGAAGGGTCAGGAAGCAGTATTGGTTTCCCAGGTGTCTGGGGCCCCAAGACTAGGAATGGCGCAGGGCCCAAACTAGGAGTATAGAAGGGGGGGTGATAGAAGGGTGAATGTGGCTTAGGGAGTCCCGGCGTGGAGAGCTGTGCTATAGACTTACCCCAGGAGGCCTGAGGATAGCAGTGCAGGCTAGGAGAGTCAGCCAGTGGTGCAGGCCCAGGGAAGCAGAGAGAGGTGAGGGCGGGGCC
>NW_008330333.1:1180385-1183050 GCF_000622305.1 Nannospalax galili
GAGCCCCAGAAAGAGGCTGTCAGCCCCAGAAAAAGGCTGGCGAGTGTTCCAGGACCAGGGAAGTAGAGGGAGATGAGGGCAGGGCCAGGACCAGAAGCGGTGCTCCTGGAGCCCAAGAAAGGGACTGAGTTTCTCTGGGTGAGAAGGATCAGGAAGCAGTATTGGTTCCCCAGGTGTCTGGGGCCCCAAGACTAGGAATGGCGCAGGGCCCAACCTAGGAGTATAGCATGACGGGCGGGGGTGTGGGGTGGGGGGGGGATGGAAGGGTGAATGAGGCTTAGGGAGTCCCGGCGTGCGGAGAGCTACGCTATAGACTTACCCCAAGAGGCCTGAGGATAGTAGTCCCATGCTGTTTTTAAGACTATATCTCTGTAATGTACTTTGAGATCTGGTATAGTAATCCCCCCAGCGTTGCTCTTTGTGCTCAGGGTTGCTTTGGCTATCTGGATTCTTTTGTGCCTTCATATGAATTTAAGGATGCATTTTTCTAATTCTGTGAAGTATGTCATGGGGATTTGGATTGGGCTTGCATTGAATCTATATATTGCTTTTGGTAGGATGGTCATTTTCACAGAATTAATTCTTCCAATCCATGAACATGCATCTCCTTGCATCTCCTGGTGTCTTCCTCAATCTCGTTAATGACTTTAAATTTTCACTGTAGAAATCTTTGGTGTCTTTGGTCAGATTTATTCCAAGATATTTTAATTTTTTTGCAGCAATTTCGAATGGGAGCATTTTCCTGTATTCTTTCTCCAATTGCTTGTTAATGGTATATGGAAAGGCTACTGATTTTTGTAGATTGATTTTATAACCTGCCACTATACTGAAAGTGTTGATTAGTTCTTGGAGTTTTCTGATGGAACTTTTGGGATCTCTTAGGTATAGTATCATATCATCTGAAAAAATGATAATTTGATCTCTTCTTTTCCAATTAGTATTCCTTTAATTTCCTTCTTGTGTCTTATTGCTCCAGCAAGAGTTTCAAGCACTATGTTGAAAAGGAGTGGAGTTAGTTGAGATCCTTGTCTGGTTTCTGATTTTAATGAGAATACTTCCAGTTTTTCTCTGATTTAGAATGATGCTGGCTATGGGTTTGTTGTTATAGATTTAATTATTTGAGGTATGTTCCCTGTAGTCCAGTTCCCTCTAGGACTTTGAACATAAATGCATGCTGAATTTTGTCAAAAGCCTTTTCTGCATCTACTGAGATGACAATGTCGTTTTTGTCTTTGAGTCCATTTATATGATTAATGATGTTTATTTGGGAGTTCTTCTGTTTCTATCATTTTGAATAACAAGTAGTATTGGTTGGAGATCTTCTTTAAATATCTGGTAGAATTCTGCTGTAAATTCATCTGGGCCTCGGCTTTTTTTAGTTGGGACGCTTTGTATTACTGTTTCAATTTCCTCATATGTTATGGGTCTGTTTAAACTGTTGATCTCTTCTTAGTTTAACTTTGGAGGTTCCCATGATTTCAGATACCACCCATCTCTTTTAGACTTTCAGATTTAGTAGTGAATAGGTTTTTAAAATACTCCCTTATAATGGCCTGGATTTTTGGGTATCTGTTATGATGTTTCCCCTTTCATCTCTGATTTTGTTGATTTGGATTTTCTTTCTTTCTTTTGGTAAACTGGGCTACGTGTCTGTCTATCTTGTTTAGCTTTTCAATGAACTAGCCTTTAGAGTCACTGATTCTTTGTAATGTTTTGTTTCTATTTCATTATTTTCTGCTCTGATTTTTGTTGTTTCTTTTCTTCTGCACTGCCTTTCCAGTGCCTTGAGTTGTACTGTTAGGTCATTTATTTGGGCTCTTTCTAATTTTTTAATGTAGGCACTTAGAGCCATAAACTTCTCCCTTAGGACTGCTTGTAATGTGTCCCAGAGGTTGTGTTGTGTTGTATTGTCCCTTTTGTTGAATCCCAGGAATTCTTTTATTTCTTTCTTAATTTCTTCTTTGACCCACTCATTGTTTAAGAGTGTGTTGTTCATTCACCACGAGTTCCTGTAGTGACTAGGGCTTTGTCAAGTGTTGATTTTGCGCTTTATTGCTTTGTTGTCTGATAGAATGCATGGAATTATTTTAATTTTTTTGTATTTGTTGAGGTTTGTTTTGTGGCCTAGTATATGGTCAATTTTTGAATAAGTTCCATGAAGTGCTGAGTAGAAAGTATATTCTTTGGTATTTGGGTGGAATAATCAAAAGATACCTGTTAGGTCCATTTGATGTATGGTATCATTTAATTCAGATGTCTCTCTGTATTCTTTGTCCAGTTGACCTGTCTAATGAAGACAGTGGGGATTAAAGTCCCCTACTATTACTGAGTTGGGGTTAATTTGTGCCTTAAAGTCCTATAGTGTTATTTTTATGAATTTGAGTGCACCAGAGTTTGGTGCATACATGTTCAGGGTTGTAATATCTTCTTGGTTAATTGTTCCATTGATCAGAATGAAGTGACCTCCTTATCTCTTCTGATTAGTTTTACTTTGAAATCTCTTTTATAAGATATTAAAATTGCAATCTCTCCTTGTTTCTTAGTGACATTTGTTTTAAATATTCTTTTCCATTCTTTACCTTAAGGTAGTACCTGTCCTTGAAGGTGAGATGGGTTTCTTGCAGACAGCAAAGAGATGGATTTTGTTTCTTAATCCATTCACTTA
>NW_008330333.1:1183652-1193481 GCF_000622305.1 Nannospalax galili
TTCTCTATTCCTATGATCTGTAGATTTGGTCTTTTCATGGTGTCCCACATCTCTTGCGTATTCCATTCCTGAGTGTGTGTTAAAAAAATTTTTTTCCATACCCTTTGCTTGAGTGGTCCAATTCTTTAACTTTATCCTCCAGTGTTGATATTCTGTTTTCCATTTCATTCGTTCTAGAGGTAAGGCTTTCCCCTGTTGTTTCAAGTTGGCTTACTGAGTTTTGCACTTCCTTCTTCATTTCTGCCTGTTTTCTTCAATGTTTCTATCTCTTTTATGAATTCATTCAGAAGTTTACCCCCCCCTTTTTTTTAGCTCTTTGATTTCTTTGTTCATGTGTTCTTTAAAGTCATTGAATTCCTTGATAGTGTTTATGATTGTTCTTTTAAATTCAGTGTCCTGGGTTATCTCTAGGGGTTCTCCTTGTAGAACTCTTCTATAGGATTGGTGGGGTGATGTGGGGACATTTTGGCTTTCCACTTTATTGTTATTTCATTGTGATTTTGGCATGTGGATTTCTTTTGTTGTTTATGATTCTGATATGAGAATTAAGTTGAAGTATGCTTCCGTTTGTATTATCTGGGTGCCTAGATCCTTTCTTTATTGGTTATGTAAAGCTGGTTGGTACAAGGTTCAGTTCTCTCAGGTTCATTTTGGAGGGAACTGATGGCTTCAGATCAGCTATTCAGGTTCACAGAGGCCCAATTCAGGTTCCAGTCAGGTACACTCAGTCTTCCTTCACCATGTGGCAGGATCCAGTCTCTCTCAAGCAGTCCTGTGCATTGTCAACCCTATGCCAGAGGGAGGCCAGAGCGGGGCCAGAACTTGGCACTCTCTGGAGGTCTGCTGAGATCCCAGCCACTACACTGATGGAGGTCTGAACCCAGCCTCTCATGCTCTCTGGTAGGAATTCAGCCTTAGCCTACCAAAGCCAGATCTGCCCTGGGGCCTTGGAAGGGGTCTCACAAAAATCCCAGGTAGGGGGATGGTATGGGGCAATTAGGGGAAGCTCACCACCATATGGAGGCAAGATCCAGGGGCTGTCAGGCTGTCCCCTGGGTTCTCAGGCCCTCGGGTAGTTGGAGGTGAGATGGAACCTTTGAGCTATATCCCAGTTGATTTTTAATCATATTATTCACTATCCTTTAAAATATCACTTGGTGGAACTAGAGAGATGGCTCAGAGTACTGGCTGCTCTTGCTGAGGACCTGTTCCCAGCACCTACATGACAGCTAACAACCATCAGTAACTCCAGTTCCAGGGGATCTGACACCCTCCCCTCTTCTGGCCTCCAACCATTAACACATACATAGTGCACTTACACTCATGTAGGCAAAATACTCATATACATAAAGTAAAAATAAATCATAAAAAGAATTTAAAAAGAAAATATTACTTGGTATTCTGTCTCTTTGTTTTTGTCTCTGTCTCTCTTCCCCTCTTTCTCTCATCTCTATCTCTGTCTCTGTCTCTGTCTCTGTCTCTCTCTCTTTCTCTCTCTCTCTCTCTCTCCTCCTGTCTCAGTCTTCCCAGTGTTGGATTTGAGGAGTACTGCCATGCTCAGCTATGTGTTGCTTCTTTAGTCCCCCTGTGAATCTCTGCTCAGAACTGGACAGGAAGAACAGGGTTGAGATCACACATGTTGGCTCAGGTCATCTCTCAATCCTTATTCCAAACTCTGTGATTCTACCAGCTATGGAGATGTGTGTGTGTGTGTGTGTGTGTGTGTGTGTGTGTGTGTGTGATATAAACATGGTTCCCAATGCTTCGTTACACCAAGATTATGTGGGATAGGCGTTCTATTCCAAGGAAACAGTAAACTCTGAGTTGGAGAGCTGCCCCAAAAGATATCTACTATAAAAGCCTAGAATTTTCAACATGGCAGAGAAAACTGCTCTTCAAACCAGACTCTGTAGTGTCCATTATTACAGCTTACTAATGTGCCCTTAAAATCTCTACCTTGAAATTAGAGAATACAGTATCATCAGTCACCTCTGATGTGACCATCAGACACATGAAAGCAAAGATTACATAAAACATAGGACTATCCCCAAGTCTGAGAAGAAAAGGAAAACCAAAAAACTAATACCCAGCTCACCAAGGTTATGAGGGTTGACATGGCAAGGGCTAACAGTACTCCAGTCACTGTGGACCCATTCCTAACAGCTTTACATTTTGACCCAAAAGCTGCCCCCAAACTCTGTTTGTTGCCCTCATTGTTTGGTCCAAAGGGGCCAAAAATGTAGATGGGAATTCTTCTCTTCTTATTGCTAATGAGGCTCTAAGGAAACCTGGTCCCAGAGGCCAAAGAGGCTCCTGTAAATTCCTGCTCTATGATTGTTCCACACATCTTTCCTGCTCAGAAGATTAAGACTCCAAATACTCCTCACCTGCTCAGGACCTGCCCATGTTACAAAGACATCACACTCCTGAGGGAAGCCCTGCCCAGTTAGGTCAAGGTGGATAGCAATGGAGAGCACCAACCTCCCCAGGTAAAGTTAGAGCAGTGAAGACACAAATATTTGTTCATTCAGAGGGGAAGTTCTTTTAGGTACTTGATTGTAACTTCTCCCAGAGACAGCTTGTCATGATAAGAGTTCAGAATTCATTTGTTGTCACTTGATATAAACTCAGTACTAACCAGCAATTTATTGTGTTTTTCTGAGTCTGAGGTGGAAGGAAAACAGAGCAACATAAATAGACACAGCTAGGTTTAGAGACCGTGTGTTTTCATGGTCAGCATCAAAAACAGGACTCAGGGATTCATGTAGGGAAAAGCATCAAAACCAAATACTGGAATATGGACATATGGGTGGGGTGGGCACATCCTGTGTTAGCAACTCTATGAGCTGATTTGCAAACTTCATCCTGTCTAGAGCCCTATCACATCCTGACCATCCCCATCTAGGTTTTGAATTTACTGTCTTCTATTCACTTGGGATCAGACCATGAGAAAATGAACCAGTCGCGGGTCTCCGAGTTCCTCCTCCTGGGACTCTCCTGGCAGCCCCAGCAGCAGCAGCCCCTCTTCCTGCTCTTCCTCATCATGTACCTGGCCACCGTCCTGGGAAACCTGCTCATCATCCTGGCCATTGGCACTGACCCCCGCCTGCACACCCCCATGTACTTCTTCCTCTGCAACCTGTCCTTTGTGGATGTCTGCTTCTCCTCCACCACTGTCCCCAAGGTGCTGGTTAACCACATATTCAGGAGTCAGGCCATCTCCTTCTCTGGGTGTCTTACACAGATGTATTTTGTTTTCATGTTTGCCGACATGGACACTTTTCTCCTGGCTGTGATGGCCTATGACCGCTTTGTGGCCATATGCCACCCCTTACACTACACCACAAAGATAACTCACCAGCTCTGTGCCCTGCTAGTAACTGGATCCTGGGTCATTGCCAATCTGAATGTCCTATTACACACTCTTCTGATGGCTCGGCTCTCATTCTGTGCAGACAATGTCATCCCTCATTTCTTCTGTGATGTGACCCCCCTCCTGAAACTCTCGTGCTCAGACACATACCTCAATGAAATGATGATTCTCACAGAGGGGTCCCTGATCCTGTTCATCCCATTTTCCTGCATCCTGGCCTCCTACGTCCACATCACCTGTGCTGTGCTGAGAGTCCCATCCCCAAGGGGAAGATGGAAAGCCTTCTCCACCTGTGGCTCCCACCTGGCTGTGGTTTTGCTCTTCTCTGCTACCATCAGCGCTGTGTATTTCAATCCTTCTTCCTCACACTCAGCTGAGGACACAGCAGCCACTGTGATGTACACAGTGGTGACCCCCATGCTCAACCCTTTCATCTATAGCCTGAGGAACAGGGACTTAAAAAGGGCCCTATGGAAAATGATCCACAGAAAACCATTTTCTTTATGATGACAGAATTAAATTGATTCTTATTCCCAAGCCATACTTTCCCTATCTGAATACCATGCAGCAATTGCTGCGTTACAGTTTGGAAACCAGCATAGGACATCTGTGACTTGGACACTTTGTAGACAATGATTGCTCTTGTGTTAGTGGACTTCCATTCATTGGGCATCCTGGTCCATTTATGAAGTAATGGGATTTCATGTTCTCTTAGCATAGACCCCAGGGGCCTTGCACATGATAGACAAGCAGTGTACCATTGAGCTACATGCCAGGTCTTGAGACTTCCTTTTCCTTTTTTTCTCCCGCCCTTTGTTTTGAGATAGAGTCTAACTATATATCCTTGGCTGTCCTTGAACCCACTGTGGACTAGGCTGGTCTGGAAAGCACAGCGTCTACCCGTGTGTGCTGAGTGCTTCGATTAAAGGTTTGTGTCACCATGCTAGTTAGACTTCCTCTTAAGTAATAACTTTGAAATTATTTTATTTACAAGTCATGTTGTTTTTTTTTCTACATATTATCTTTGGAAGACATGTGTTATATATGTATTTGAATACTGCGATGATGTAGAAATTGTTCCATAAGATACGCTTTTACTTATGTGTATATATGTGTGGGGGTGCCAGGGGAAGCATAAGAGAGTTTGTCAGAGCCCCTGGAGGCAGTTGTTAGCCCCTGATGGGTGCTGGGAACAGAAATGAGGTCCTCTGGAAGAGCAGCAAGTACTCTAAATGCTGAGCCACTCTCTAGCCTCTTGAGAATATTTTTGCAATTTTCTGGCCCTGATACTGAGACAGTAACTTAGGTGTTGTGCATTACAGTGACATTGACGTTTATAAAGCATCCTGGTGATTGTGTGGTCAGTCAGAGGTGCAGAATTTCCCTTAGCTTCTTTCATGTGTCCAACTTAATAGTTATGATAAAGGCTCATAAGATTACTTTTGAGTCTCTTAGATAATATTCAGGGATTAATGTGCATGACAGCATTTCAGAGGAGAGTCAGCAGCCCTGGAAGCCATGTGGCCACAGATATCCAGACGTGAGGACCATACAAGCCTGGAACCCCTCAGGAGCATCCTGATTGGTTGGGTGACCACCTTAGGGGCTGGTGTGACCGAGGTCATGGGTCTGGTATCAGGTCAGTAAGTTGGCATTTGCTGTTCCCTCTGCCCAGACCCACTGCCTGGTCTCTTCTGACCAGTATTCCACCCATGCCTTGGAGAGCCAAGTCACACAGCAGGCGTTTCTCATGCAACCCCAGACTTCCTCTCTTGATTCTCTCAGCTCTGTTTTTCTTTGAGATATTCTATCTTCCCAACAAAGACTTTCCCCAGCTCATAAAATGCCTCAGCTCACACATACTATCTATTCCGTGTATTCAAGTGTCTGACACTGCTCCTGAACCAAAGAAAACAATCAACAATGAAAGAAAAGAAAAACAAGCAATTGAATGACTATTGTCTGAATCTTTTCCTTTTCTTTGATTTTCTCCCCATTTTATTTATTATTTTCATTTCATTTTTTATGTGTATGAGTGTATTGCCTGCATGCATGTAAGTGCACTCCTGCCATGCAGTGCCATGGAGGTCAGAAGAGGGTGTCAGATCCCCTGGAACTGGTGTTACAGGTGGTTGTTATCTGCCACGTGGTGGCTGACAATAGAACCTGGTCCTTTGTAAGAACAGTCCGTGCTCTTAATCACTGAGCCAACTCTTCAGCTCATAATTTTTCCTTTTATGATGGCAATGGAACCTGTGGTCTTGTACCTGCCAGGCAAGCACTCTGCCTCTGACCTACATCTCTTGCTTCTTTGCAGTTCGTGACAGTGCTTACTGAATAAACTTTTTATGAAGCTTCAGAAAGAGACAAAAAGAGGAGTAAAAAGGTGTACACATCCTATCTTTTAGAAAAAATACTGGGAATATTTTTATTTCAGATTGTCATTTTTAACCCTTCTTTCCATAAACACTGCGACTGTGGTTTAGGGTTAGTTGTGCTTTTACCTATACATTAAACTTTCTTCAGAATCTCTTTTTAGTATGGATGTGCCCACAGGTTGGGATATAATGTTTAAAAAATGAGACCTGTGAAATGTTTGATCAGGTAAAAGCCCCTTTTACCAAGCCTGATGACCTGAGTTAAATTCCTGAAACCACACGTTTCCAGGAAGGTACTGACTCCTGCACGTTATCCTCTGACCTCCATGTACACTGTGGGGCATACATTTGCACATGTACACTCATACAGACGTGTACCCACACACTATATACACATGCATACAATAATAATATTTAAAATTTTATTTATCGATCTATTTATTTAGTGTGTGTGTGTGTGTGTATGTGTGTGTGTGTACAGGCACACACATACCACAGCATATGTGTTATCCTTTTCTTTTTCCTTCTATAATGTTTCCCTTGGATCAAACTCAGGTCACCAAGCTTGTCTGGCAAGTGCTTTTACCTGCTGAGTCATCTTGCCAGTCCCCATTTGGACATCACGATAGAACTTATTTTAGAAAAGTTGGGGAGAATACAAAAGCAAAAGTCTTCACCTACATATTCCAGTCCCATCACCCAGATACAAGCTTTCCTCTACTTTTCTAAATTTACAAAATTGAAGTTATTCTGAACTTGAAATTTTCACCCAGTCTCCCTGTAGCCCCTGCTGGCTTGGAACTTGCTCTGTAGACCAGACTGGCCTGGATCTCACAGAGATCTTCCTACCTCTGCCTCCAAATTGCAGGGATTAAAGGTATGCACTACCACGTCTGGCACATTTGGAACTTTTTAGCATTTTTTTTGGTCTTTTTGAGACAGGGTCTCCCTGTAGCCACAGCTGGCCTGAATTTGCTATGGAGACCAAGCTGGTCTTGAACTTACAGAGATCTGCTTGCCTCTGCCTCTGGAGTGCTAGAATTAAAGGCATGTACCACCATGCCCGGCTAGCATTCACATTTTCATCTAACATTTTGATTGTAATGAGATTCTAACAACAAAAAGGGTCAAGCTCTGTTACTGACAGAAACCACGGTGGCATTCCCCTCCAAGCTGGTCTGCATTTGTCACACCATTATTATTTCTGAGGTACAGAGAAGAAGCCGAAGGCCCTGGGCATGTTTTGCAAGCACTCTACCTTTGAGCTATATATCCCAGTTTTCTTTTTTAGGTTTGTTTGTGTGGTCTTTTTGAGACAAGGTCTCCCTGTAGCCCCAGCTGGCCTGGAACTCTTTCTGTAGACCAGGCTGGCCTCGAACTCACAGAGATCTGCCTGCCTCTGCCTCCCAAGTGCTGGGATTTAAAGGCGTGTGCCACCATGCCCAGCTATATCCCTGTTTATTTTTAATCATGTTATTAACTATCCTCTGAAAATATCACTTGGTGGGACTGAAGAAATGGCTCCAAGCACTGGCTGCTCTTGCAGAGGACCTGGGCTCAGTTCCAAGCACCCACATAGCAGTTAACAATTAATAGCAAGTTCAGTTCCAGGGGATCTGACACCCTCTGACTTTTGCAGGTGTGCCAGATAGCTTTAGTTGTCAACATGACACACTTGGGTAAAGGGAGCTTTATTTGGGGGAATTGTCTCCATTGGACTTGTCTGTGGCAATGTCTGCGGGGTAATTTCTTGATTGTTGAGTAATCTGGGAGGGCCCAGCCCACTGTGGGTGGAGCCACCCCTGGGTAGATGGTCCTGTATTGTGTAAGAAAGTAGATTGAGCACAGGCTGGGGGAGCAAGTCAGTGAGCAACTATCCTTTATGTGCCATTCCCCAGGTTCCTGCCCTGAGTTCTTGCCTTGACTTCCTTTGATGATGGACTATTTGTAAGCCAAATAAACCCTTTCCTCTGAAAGTTGGTATTGGTCAGAGTGTTTTGTCACAGCAACTGAAAGCAAACTAGAACAGAAATTGGTACCAGGAGTGGGATAATACTGTGACAGACCTGATCCAGTTTTTGGAAGGATTGTGGAAGCATTTGGAACTTTGAGCTGGAAAAGCCACTGAGTGCTTAGAGTTAGGAGGATACTGCTGTGGAGCGTGGAACAGTTCTGCTGAAAGAGGTGTAGACTATGGAGGCCTGGCTTGTGAAGCCTCAAAGGAAAGCAAAGACTAATTCAGGTTGTTTGTATTGAATTAAGAATTTTTGAAAATTTGGACTGGAAAGATAGTTCAGAGGTTAAGAGCACTGACTGTTCTTGCAGAAGGCCCTGGGTTTGAATTCTAGCATCCACATGGTGGCTAAAATCCATCCATAACTGCAGTTTCAGGGGCTCTGCACATCAGGGGTGTACTTACACACATGCAGGCATAATATTCATACACATAAAATAAAACATAAAACAATTTTTAAAAAAGAATTTTTGAAAATGAAACCTTTTGTGCTTTCCCGGGACAATTGATGATGGTGAGCTGGGGCTGAAAATCAGGTGTGAGTAACAAGAGACCACATCATCAAGGCAAAATCTTCTGGGAAGTATTTTCTCAGGGTCAGCACACAGAAGCTGTGGTCCATAGGGAGCCCGAGCCGCCATCTCAAGCTGGAAGCAGAACTTGGTCATGTGTAAGAGTCTTTTGCATGGTTCTGGTGCTGAAAATGTGAAGGGGTCACAGGGAGCAGATGAGGCTTGGCACCATGAGAGGCCAGGAAAGGCCACTGGTCAAAGTGCAGCCTTGGTAGCAGTGAAGACCCCCAGGACTGAAGGAGTCAAGGAGAGAATCTGAGACTTTGACCCTGACAGACCAGAAGAACCCATTGGTAAAGGTGCAGCCTCAGCTTCAGTGGAGACTCCAGCTTTTTGGAGATGCCAGGACTATGGGACAATCACCAAGGGCTGCATCAGGTGTGGAATGGAGTCAACCTGGGCCTGCAAGACAAGCTGTGTGTGTTGTGGATGGAGAGCCAGAGAAATGGAGTTGCTAAAAACCCTTTGGAGCCCAGAAGATCGGGAGTGAATCCCAGATGTCCAGCCTTGAGCTACTTTGCTGAACTTAGGTTTTACTTAAGTGTGCCCCATTCTTCCTTTTTGAAATAAGACAATACTTGTTTTGGATTTTACAGGAGCCTATAGTTAAAGACTTATGAAAAGGAGACTTTGAACTTTGGAAGTGTTTGGATTTTTTAAGGACTGTGGGACTTTAAAAATTGTACTGTCTTATGTTGTGATATTAACATCACACCTTGGGGATAAGAAATGGAAAGCTTGTGGTTTAGTAGTGATGTGTTTGTGTGTCAAGTTGACAAGAGGTTGATTGTGCTGAATAGCTTTAGTTGTCAACTTGACACACCTGGGTAGAGGGAGCCTCATTTGGGAGAATTGCCTTCATTAGACTAATCGGTGGGGGTATTTTGTTGATTGTTGAGTTATGTGGGAGGGCCCAGCCCACTGTGGGTCGTGCCACCCCTAGATAGGTGTTGGGAGCCATGCTTGCCATAAGCATTGGAAATTAGGAGAGTGCCACTTTAAGAGCTTCTGAGCTCTCTGCTTCAGCAGTCAGAGCTGACAGGCTGTACCTGTATGATAAATTAGATCTTCTGGAAGATGCAGCTACGTGCTGTATCCATAGTAACTTTTTTGTTTCTGTTAGTAAAAATCACCTAGGTAACCCCAACTCCAGGTCAGACAAAAAGGACCTGGGGGACCCCACAGTTCAGTTCCTTCTGGAGATCTCTCTTCAACCTGCACCTGCCTTCCTTTCAATAAATTCCTCACATAACTTCAGACTTTGTCCTGAGTGTCCTTCTTGTTGAAGACCCAAGCCTGGTGGGCTTGGGGGGCGTTCGACAAATGGCGCCCAATGTGGGGCTTGAAGACTCTCGGCACCAGGCTGTCTGAACAGATTTTTTGAGGAAAAATTGTTTTTTGGGTAAGTATGCTTTTGTTAGGTAAGTATGTCCTTTTCCCTTCTTTCCTTCAGTATATTTATCAGTTATAGGTTGCACATTTCAGGGTTTGG
>NW_008330333.1:1193844-1195257 GCF_000622305.1 Nannospalax galili
ATAGATAGATAGATAGATAGATAGATTATAGACAAATGATTGATGGATGATAGATAGATATAGATGATAGATAAAGGCTGAAAATGTGAGAAGCTGACTCAGGGCAGAAACTGGTCCTTTCTGTTAAGACTCTTGCTAGTTCTCACAGACTTCTGTTCTCAAGATTTTTCCAGTTTCAGACTGACCCTCTGACTCTGTGAAAGAAACTGAGGGCAGCTTGCATGTTTTAGTGCCTTGACATGCAAGATTTTCTTTGGCTGAAAAAGGCTTCCACCTCAGGGGTCAGTCTCCTTGGGTCCCTAAAAGGGTGACCTAACCCAGATTAATCATATGAGAAACGTGTGGAAACAGGCGTAGGAATACAATTCCGCTGTGATTAATCTAATGGGGGAACAGTTTGAGGGCTGTTCAGGACACTGACCAGGGCCGTCCACAGCGATGCTTTGGGACGTATATCTGGCGTGCCCATGCGATGTCGACACTGTGCCTTTTGCAGATTTGCGTTGGGTGCCATTCCTAACATGTTTTGTTTCAATTTGGTTTGATGGTATGATTTAATAAATTTCCCTCAGTTTGAGCCTGGCATGGCTTTGTTTGGACAACGGCATTTTTGGAACTTGTCTTTCTGTGTTCTTTCCCGACAGCACAGGTCGGTAGCTCAGGAATGTGAGGTGGCATCCTGAGCACTCTGAGCAAGTAATGCATAGCCGAGATTGCTTGTGAGGAGAACTTTGCACAGGTGGCTTGTGGCAGAGGCCGCTTGCAATGAGTCTTGGAGCTCTACAGGTAGTTCGTGGCAGGAGCTACAGGTAGTAATGAATGGGTGATTTGTGGCAGGAATCACTCGTGATGAGCTCTTGAATCTATTGTACTCTTTTCCAGGGTCCATGATTTTGTAAAAGACGTCTATAACAATATTGTGTGCACTGTAAAAATTACAAAATTAGGCTGCTGATATAAGTTATAAATTATTTGTGCCTTGTTTGTCTCATTCTGATGGTTATGTTTCTGTATGTTGCCATGGTTGCTTGTTGCACCCTATTGTTCCATCGTTGGTTTTATGTTGCCTTGACAACCTGGTGTGTTGCTCTGTTGCCCTTGGTTGTCCTGGTCGCCCGCGTCTCCCCTGGGCCTTCTTTGGATGGTATGTGGCTGCTTGAAGCTGCGGCCCAGCATGATGCAGTTGCGTGCCGCCGGGGGTTATGTTTCTGTATGTTGCCATGGTTGCTTGTTGCACCCTATTGTTCCATCGTTGGTTTTATGTTGCCTTGACAACCTGGTGTGTTGCTCTGTTGCCCTTGGTTGTCCTGGTCGCCCGCGTCTCCCCTGGGCCTTCTTTGGATGGTATGTGGCTGCTTGAAGCTGCGGCCCAGCATGATGCAGTTGCGTGCCGCCGGGGAGGTTTGGGGGTGG
>NW_008330333.1:1196042-1197565 GCF_000622305.1 Nannospalax galili
GACTTGGCTAAGATCAGGCAGGGTCCCGAGGAATTATATCAGGATTTTGTGTCTAGGCTGTTAACGGCTGCAGGCAGACTTCTGGGTGATTCTGATGCTAGCTTACAGTTTGTGAAACACTTAGCTTATGAAAATGCTAATTCTGCATGTCAAGCTGCACTTAGACCATATAGAAAGAAAGGAAATTTGTCTGATTATATCAGACTTTGTTCTGATATTGGCCCTTCCTATACACAAGGTGTGGCCATTGCTGCTGCTCTGCAAAACAAACCTGTGAAGGATGTTTTATTCCAACAACATAATAAGAAAAGATGTTTTAAATGTGGCCGACCTGGACATTTTCAAAATCAATGCCCTCGTGGTAATGTTACTTAAAAAAAAGGGAAAGGGCCTCCTGGGCGCTTTCATGGCAAATTTAAGATGATACAAAATGGACCTCAAAACTACATTAGATCTCATCTGGGAAACAGGAGAAGGGGCCAACCTCAGGCCCCCAGACAATATGGGGCATTTCAGAAGGGAAACAATCCATTTTGGAACTACTCTGAGCACAATCAGGTGATTCAGAATTAAGTCTCAGTTCCTCCATTTATGCAGTTATTACTCCAGAAATGGGTATGCAAGCCTTACCAACAGGAATTTTTGGTCCTGTGCCTCCAGGATCAATAGGTGTAATATTAGGCACCAACAGCATGTCCATGTCAGGAGTATTAGTCTCTCCTGGAATCATTGATGCAAATTATCAGAGAGAAATAAAGATTATGCTACATTCACCTTCAAAGATTTCTGTTATTCAACAAGGACAAAATGTAGCATGGTTAATCCTGCTGCCCTTGTTTCCATCACAAAAGAGAACTAAAAGAACCCGAGGCTTAAAGTCCTCTGGTACCTTTTGGGTTCAGAAAATACACAAAAATCGGCCAGAATTAAGTTTAACCATTAATGGCAAATGCTTCATTAGTTTACTGGATACTGGTGCAGATGTATCTGTAATCTCAGAACTGCATTGGCCTAAATTGTGGCCCAAGAGGCCTACTATCACTCATTTGCAGGGTATAGGACAAAGTATGAATCCAGAACAAAGTAGTGATGAACTTCATTGGCAGGATGATGGACATGAAGGCTTGTTTATTCCTTACATACTTCCTGGCTTGCCTGTCAACCTTTGGGGTCGAGATGTCATGTCTAAAATGGGAGTTTGCCTTTCCAGTTCCATCAATCACGTTGAGGCTGTTCACCCACCATCAAACTTTGATACTCTGCAGCATTTTTAGTTGAGGTCGCTGAGCAGCCCTCATACAGCATATGGAAATCAGAAGACCCTGTATGGCTGTCTCAGTGGCCTCTCTCAAGAGAAAAAATTGCTGCCATTGAGGAGCTAGTGCAGGAACAACTCAACGCAGGACATATTGTGCCCTCTAATTCACCATGGAATTCTCCTATCTTTGTCATAAAAAAGAAATCTGGTAAATGGAGATTGTTACAAGATCTTAGAAAAAATTAATGAAACTATGGAATCCATG
>NW_008330333.1:1199209-1226194 GCF_000622305.1 Nannospalax galili
CAATTATGGCAGATGGATGTTACTCGCATTCCTGAATTTGGACGGTTAAAATATGTTCATGTTACTATAGATACCTTTTCTGGTTTTCTCTTTGCCTCTGCTCTTACTGGTGAAAGTACTAAACACGTCATCACTCCCCACATTCATTGCTTTTCAGCACTTGGAACTCCCAAAACCTTGAAAACTGATAATGGTTCTGGGTATACTTCTCACTCATTTAAGGATTTTTGTGTACAATTTGCTATCCAACATAAAACGGGAGTTCCGTATAATCCACAAGGTCAGGGCATTATTGAACGTGCTCATGGTACTCTCAAGTTACAATTGGAAAAGATTAAACATAGTCAACTGTATACCCAGTCACCACAAAATCAATTGAATCATGCTCTCTTTGTTTTAAATTTCTTAACCCTGGATGCCCAAGGTCGCTCTGCAGCTGATAGATTGTGGCATCCTTCTTCTTCCACAGATTATGCCACAGTCACATGGAAGGATCCTTGTATGGGACTCTGGCATGGACCAGATCCTGTCCTCATCTGGGGGAGAGGGCATGTTTGTGTTTTTCCGCAGGATGCTGACAGTGCACGTTGGGTACCTGAATGCCTCGTTCGATTAGCGGAATCTCCGGCCTCTACGCTGCCTGTGCCATTGAGTTGCACTGACTGATGTTGCCGTCCTGCTCTTCTATGCCTGAACTTTTCCCACGCTTCCTTTGGACTGTTTACACTGCCTGGTTTTACTTCTCTGGACTTTGGCTATGATGCATCACTACCCTATTTGATTGATTGACTGTTCCACTTGGTTTCTGCACCATTGTTCTGATCCTGTCTCCGTCTTCCCGTTCCTCTCTGTGCCCTTACCTTCACCACGTTGGGGTCCTTTTGCCTTGTGCTTGGAGGGGGGAATTAGGCCTACGCTAAGCTCAGATTCACCAGATTCAAGCTCAGGTTCACCAGAGTCACAATTCGATTCAAATTCACAATTCAATTCAAAATGCTAATGCGGTCCAAAATTCAAATTTCTATCTCAGTGGCACTGTGCCATAGCGTTATTTTCTGTTTCTTCTCCAAGGCTGTGGCCAATTGATGGGAGCTTTCAGGAGGCCGGTTAGCCAGTGATGGGTAAGATCCTCTCAGAGGGAAGCGGGATGCCAGCCGCCCCCAAAGGCTTTCACTCTGGCAGAGGACAACCTAAGACAAGCACAGTCTTTCCATCCCAGTCTTGGCATGTACTTCATCTTTTAAATATAAACAAAAATATAAAAAGAAAGAGGGAAATGTCAGGAGCCATGCTTGCCATAAGCATTGGAAATTAGGAGAGTATCACTTTAAGAGCTTCTGAGCTCTCTGCTTCAGCGGTCAGAGCTGACAGGCTGTACCTGGATGATAAATCAGGACTTCTAGAAAGTTTCAGTTCAGCCTTCGTGCTGTCTCTATAGTAACCCTTTTGTTTCTGTTGGGAAGAGTCACCTAGGTGACCCAAACTCCGGGCTGGATAAAAAGGACCTGTGGGACCCCTCAGTAGATGGAGATCTCTCTTCGACCTGTACCTGCCTTCCTTTCAATAAATTCCTCGCATAACTTCAGACTTTGGCCTGAGTGTTCTTGTTGAAGACCCAAGCCTGGTGGGCTTGGGGGGTATTCGACAGATAGGTGGTTTTGTATTATGTAAGAAAACTGGCTGAGCATGCACCAGGGGATCAAGCCAGTAAACAGCTATCCTTCATAGTCTGTGCTCCAGGTTCCTGCCCCGAGTTCCTACCTTGACTTCCCTTGATGATGGACTATGCTTATAAGCCAAATAAATCCATTCCTCCCCAAGTTGGTATTGGTCAGAGTGTTTTGTCACAGCAATGGAAAGCAAACTAGAATAGCAGGCATTGCACACACGGAGTGCACTTGCATTCACGCAGGTCATACACAATATACATAAAGTAAATCACAAAAAAGAATCAAGAAAGAAAATATTACATTTCTCTGCCCCCCCCCACCTCAGTCCTCCTGTCTCTGCCTCCTCAATGTTGGATTTGAGGTTTATTGCAACGCTCAGCTATGTGCTTGATTCTTTAGTCTCCCTGTGACTCTCTACTCAGAACTGGACAGGTAGAACAGGGTTGAGGTCATGTATTTTGGCCACCTCCATAGTGATATGCACTGGTTGTCTCTCAATCCTAGTTTCAAATATCCTTGTTCCACCTGCTATGGAGGAAGTGTGTGTGTGTGTGTGTGTGTGAATGTGGTTTGGAGAGATGCCCCAAAAGATATTCACCATAAAGAACTGGAACTTGCAATATTGCAGGGAAAACTGAACTTTGAACCAGACTCCATAGTATCCTGTTACTACATCTTACTATGTGCACTTAATATTCCTGCCTACAAATTAGAGAGAATATAGCATCATTAATTACTTCTGAAGATGATCAGAAATGTGAAAGCAACAATTGCACAAAACACAGGAATATTCCCAAGTCTGAAATAAAAAAGATAGAAAAACTAAATATTTGTATCTGTGGCAAACACCTATCAATAGGGTCATGAGGGTTGACATAGCAAGGGATGCCTACTAAGATCTGTTTTAACCACTGTGGACCCATTCCTAACAGCTTTACATTGACTCAAGAGTTGCTGCTAATTCTGATATTTTCTGCCTTCATTGGTCCAAATGGGCTAAAGTCATAGATGGGGAATTGTTCTCTTCTTGTTACTAATGAGGCTCAAAGGAAATCTGGTCCCAGTGGCCAAAGAGGGTCCTGTAAATTCCTGCTCTATGATTGTCCCGCACGTATTTCCTGCTCAGAAGATCAAGACTTCTCACCTGCTTAGGACCAGCCCATGTTACAAAGACATCACACTCCTGCCCAGTTAGGTCAAGGTAGACAGCAGTGGACAGTACCGACCTCCCCAGGTAAGGTTACAGCAGTCTAAGGTGGAAGGAAAACTAAGCAACATAAGTAGACACAGCTAGATTTAGAGACAGTATATTTTCATGTTCATTAAAACAACAGGACTCAGGGATTCATGGAGGAAAAGCATCAAAGCTGAGTATTGGAGGGTGGACATATGGGTGTAGGGCACATCCTGTGTTAACAACTCTGAACTGATTTGTAAATTTGGTCCTGCCTAGAGCCCTATCACATTCTGACGATCCCATCTAGGTTTTATATTCAGTGTCCTCTATTTACTTGGGCTCAGACAGACCAGGAGAAAAATGAGTCTCCTGTCTCCTAGTTCCTCCTCCTGGGACTCTCCAGGCAGCCCCAGCAGCAGCAGCCCCTCTTCCTGCTCTTCCTCATCATGTACCTGGCCACTGTCCTGGGAAACCTGCTCATCATCCTGGCCATCAGCACTGACTCCCGCCTGCACACCCCCATGTACTTCTTCCTCTGCAACCTGTCCTTTGTGGATGTCTGCTTCTCCTCCACCACTGTCCTCAAGGTGCTGGCCAACCACGTACTCAGGAGTCAGACCATCTTCTCTGGGAATCTCACACAGATGTATTTTCTCTATGTGTTTGAGAACATGGGCAATTTTCTCCTGGCTGTGATGGCCTATGACTGCTTTGTGGCCATATGCCACCCCTTATACTACACAACAAAGATGACTCACCAGCTCTGTGCCCTGCTTGTGACTGGATCCTGGGTCATTGCCAACCTGAATATCCTATTACACTGTGCTGATGGCTCCGATCTCATTCTGTGCAGACAATATCATCCCCCACTTCTCTGATGTGACCCCCACCAAAACGCTCCTGCTCAGACACACACCTCAATGAGGTGGTGATTCTTTCTGAGGGGTCCCTGATCATGATCACCCCATTTGTTTGTTGATGACTCAACTCTCATTCTGTGCAGACAGTGTCATCCCCCACTTCTTCTGTGATGCGATCCCCCTCCTGAAACTGATGGCTGGATCCTGGGTCATTGCCAATCTGAATGTGCTATTACACACACTTCTGATAGCTCGACTCTCATTTTGTGCAGACAATGTCATCCCCCATTTCTTCTGTGATGTGGCTCCCCTTCTGCAGCTCTCCTGCTCAGACACACACCTCAATGAGATGATGATTCTCATGGAGGGGTCCCTGATCATGATCACCCCATTTGTCTGCATCCTGATCTCCTACATCCACATCATCTGTGCTGTGCTGAGAGTCCCATCCCCAAGGGGAAGATGGAAAGCCTTCTCCACCTGTGGCTCCCACCTGGCTGTGGTCTGCCTCTTCTATGGCACCATCATCTCTGTGTATTTCAATCCTTCTTCCTCATACTCAACTGAGAAGGACACAGCAGCCACTGTGCTGTACAGAGTGGTGACCCCCAAGCTGAATCCTTTTGTCTACAGTCTGAGGAGCAGGAACTTAAAAAGGGTTCAATGCAAAGTTTTCCACAGAAAATCATTTTCTTTCTGAAGACAGCAGATATGTTGATTCTTACTCGCAAGTCATACTTTTCTCTGAGTACTGTGCAGCAAGTGCTGCATTACAGTCTGGAAACCAGCATGGGACACCTGTGACTTAGACACTTAGTAGACAGTGGTTGCTCTTGTATTTGTGGACTCCTAGTCATTGGGCATCCTGGTCAATTTATGAAATATTTGGATATCATATTCTTCTAGGGATGGACCCCCGGGGATTTGCATGATTTGCATATGCAAGACGAGCAGTGTACCATTGAGCTATATGCCTATTCTTGAGAATTCTTTTTCCCATTTTGTCCCTTTTTTTTTTTTTGAGATAGAGTCTTCCTATATAGCCTTGGTTGTCTCAGAACCAGGACATGGACCAGGTTGGTCTGGAAAGTACAAAGATCTGTTGGGATTTGAATATTCAGGGATGGCAGGTACAGGCTGCCCCCACCCCCCAACTCCCTAATGAGAGCAGCCAAGGGAATATTGGCAAGGCTTATCCTGGCTGACCCAGGGGCAAGTCACAGGTAGTTCGGCTCCTGGAGAGCAGCTAACAGGATATTGGCAAGGCCTATCCTAGCTGAACCTGTACTGGTCAGTCCCTGGCAATCAGTTTCCAGGGGCATGTCTTTCTCTTAGTAGTTCTGCTTGTGTTCTGCTGATACAATTACATATGCTAAATGAAACTATTCTCAGGCACAAGCCTTTGTCTTAGAAGTTCTGCTTGGGTGCCGCTGATGCAAATACATGTGAATAATGAAACTATGTGGTTCAAAGGAACTTGTGGCTTTGTGCTGTGTTTCTATAGTGGATTTTTCCTGCTTTGAGGCAAGGTATAAAAGCATTGTTATCCTGCAATAAAGTACCTGCATGGTCATCAGCCTGCAGGTCCTCCTTCCCCAGCTGTTTCTGTATCTGTGTCTTTTAATAAAAATCCCCTACCCTTTCCACTCAGGTTTTAGGATCCTCACAGCTGGACTGCAGCACCTAGTGCTCAAACAGGAACCCCGAGTGCAGAAGAGTGAGTGTCTGGACAAATTTTGAATACAGGAATACAAAGTTGTCAGGTAAGGGACTGTTGAGAGAAGACAGACTGGTCAGGAGTAAAAGTTGGGACAGTTAGGCTCTAGGGAGCGTGCTCTCTTTCTTCAAATGCTTCCCTCTGTGCTTCCTGCTCGCTCTTGTAATGTTGCACCTAAATACTTGGAAAGCTTTTCAGATTTTGTGTGGGAAATTTGTCCCTGGTTTCCTGAAGAGGGGATTGTTGACTTGGAAATTTTGGAAAATGTAGGTAAAAAATTAAAAGATGAATATGAGGCACAGGGTCCACAATCTTTCCCAGTTGACACTTTTGCTTTGTGGAAATCATTCGTGATTGTCTTGATCTCCAGCACGAGTCAATTCGCTTACTACTCGCCATCATTCCAAACCTGCCTTCCATGAACATAAAGGTGGTCAGCTCTCTGTTCCCCCAGAAAAGGACACAACTGTAACTCTAGTTCCAAGGGATCTGAAGCCCTCTTCTGACTATCACGAGTGTTGCATGACACAAGTGCACTTACATATACACAGGCAATATACTCATACACATAAAATAAAATAAAAATAGTAAATAAAATATTTTTTTTTAAAATAAAAATATCCTGGGCAGGGTGGGGCAAGGCCATCCCACACTCCCTGGAGCAGCTCTACCTCACCCGCCAGCCACAGGCCAGCCGTGTGCATGGACTCCAGTTCGGTTCCTTTGAAGATGTACTGGGCATGGGGCACAGGGAGGGGCATCACCAGCATGCTGGTCCCTGGGGCTGCCGAGCCCAACTTTGACGATGTGGAGAATAACCCATACAGCAGCTGGAAGCAGCACCAGGAGTGGGAGGTCAAGGCTCTGCTGGAGAGGGTACCTGCAGAGCTCATTTGTCTGGACCCCAGAGCCTTGGCAGGGGTGGATGCGGTCACTTTGGAGCAGCGAAAGGAGGAGTGGATAGAGAGACTGGGCTACGACCATGATGCCAAGGCTGCCTCCCAACCCAAGTCAAAGCAGAAGGGCCGAAGATCCACAGCAAGCCTGGTGAAGAGGAAGAAGAAGGTCATGGAACAGGAGCACAGGGACAAAGTCCCGCTGAGCCTTGAGCAGCAGCAGCAGTAACACTACCTGGGCCTTTCTGACCAGCACGCCCCCCGGGCCTTGGATAGCCAAGTCAAGCAGCACACGTTTCTCATGCAATCCTGGACTTCCTCTTTGGTTCTCTCAGCTGTTTTTCTTTGAGTTTTCTATCTTCCCTCAAGGACTTTCTAATCTAATGAGATGCCTCAGATTCCCATATACCAGCCACTCTGTGTCCTCAAGTGTCTGAAGCTGCTTCTAAACCAAAGGCAGCAATCAGCTGTAGTTAGAAGAAAAAAACCAGCCACAGTTGAATTAATATTGCCTTAATGTTCTATCTTTCTTTTGAAAAATTATTATTTCATGTGTATGAGTGTTTTGCCTACATGTATGAAGGTGCGCCGCATGCTTGCAATGCTCTCATAGGTCAGATCTCCCGGACCTGGAGTTATGGATAGCAATTAGCTGCCTTGTAGGTACTGGGAACTGAACCCAGGTCCTCTGGAAATGCAGCCAATGCTCTTAATGGCTGAGTTTCTCTCCAGGCCCTGTTTTTTGTCTTTTCATGCTGAGGATGGAACCCAGGGTCATGCGGTTGTTAGTCAAATGCTTTGTCTCCTAGGTACATTTCTTGGTCATTTGAGACCAGATTGTCCTGTAGCCCCAGGTGGTAGACCAGGCTGGCTTCTGTCTCACAGAGATATCTACCTGTCTCTGCCTTTTGAGTGCTGAAATTAAAAGCATCTACCACCATGTCTGGCTATATACAATGTTTTCAAAAAATCATTTATTATTATTTATTGTTATTATGTATGTGTGTGTGTGTGTGAGAGAGAGAGAGAGAGAGAGGAATTGATTCTCTCTTTCCACCTTCTCATGGGCTCCCAGGATGGGTCTCAGATGGAAAGGATTGCATGACAAGCGTCCTTACCCCCACAGCCACCTCCACAGCCCCTTACCAGCCCTGAGAATTTTTATTGGATCAGCTTTCTAATAAAATGCGCCTGATGGAAATAAATGATAGTGTATTGCTGTAGAACACTTGTGGGGGAAACCAAAGCAAAAGACAGCACTTAAAATGTGCAATCCCATCACCCAGAGAGAAACTTTCCTTATTTTTTTTTTTAATTTACAAAACTGAGGCTAATTTGCATTTGGACCATTTTTGTGGCCACATTTTCTCCAACATTTTAACTGTAATGAGACTCTGACAACAACAACAGCTAAGCCCACTGACCAACTGAAATCCCTGCCGGACCTGCATTTTCCACACTGTGGTTGTTTTTGTGGTACTGGGGAATCCTGGGTCCTTGAGCATGCTCAGCAGGTGCTCTACCTCTGAGCTATATCTTTTCACTCTTAATCATATCATTATCTATCCTTTGAAAACATCACTAGCTGTCTTCTTTCTGTGTCATTCTCTCCTTCCTCCCTCCTTTCCTCTCCCCGTTTCTTCTCTATCCCTGTATTCTATCCTCTTTGAATAGGATCTTGCTGTGTAGACCAGACCTACCTTTAAACTACCAGCCCTTTCTCTGCCTTCCCGGAGCTGGGATTACAGATTTTTACCAACCAGCCAGGTGATGTATTTGCTTCTTTAGGCCCCGACTCTTCCTCTGATGAGAACTGGGCAGGCAGAACAGGGTTGGAGTTACACAATTTGACTCTCCTCAGTGATGTGGACTAGGTGCCCCTTAATCTCCATTCCAAATACTCTGATCCCACCTGCTATGGAGAGGGCAAGGGATGTAGGATGAACAGGGTTTCTGAGTCCCATGAACTGAGACAATGTGGTGTAAGAGTTTAATTTCACGAAAACAGTAAACCATGTTAGTTGCTTAGATACCCAAAAGGAGATTCTACCCAGAAGGCCTAAAATTTGTCAACCATAGCATGCTGTTCTCTCCCAGAGATGACGTCCCTTAGAATTAGTTTCTCCAGGGTTCTGAGGAGCTGGCTCAGTGGTAAATTGTGCTTGCTGTACAAGAGAGAAAACCTGAGTTGGATTCCTAGAATACAGTAAAATCCAGATATAGTAGTACAAACCTGGACTTCCAGTGCTCCTATATGGATGGGAGACTAAGACAGGAGCACCCTGGAAGCTCCCGGGCCAGCTAGCCTGGTGTGTGCATTAGCAAACAAGGGACCTTGCCTCAGACAAGGTGGGGAGTGAGGACCAGCACCTGAGATTGTCCTCTGACTTCCCTCCTTGTGTTCCACATGTGGGTACACGAGTTCGTCCACTCACACATATGAACACACTTGCCCACATAGAAACATACAGACACATATAAAGATGACAGAGAGAGAGAGAGAGAGAGAGAGAGAGAGAGAGAGAGAGAGAGAGAGAGAAGAGAATCAGGCTCCCCAGCATCCTGTTGTCCCAGATGAAGCCCATCTCAGGAATGTGCTCTCAATATTCCCACCTGCAAATTGCAGATGATCTGGCATGCCTAATTGCCACTCAGGATGATCACATAGGAAGGAGATGTTATACAAAACACACAAGAATATTCTTAAGTCTGAAGTGAAAAAAAAGCAAACAAAAAGAATCTCTGAATCTATAGGCACAGACCCAGACCACCAAGACAATGAAAGTCCATATTCCAAGGGATGCCACCTTAAACCTGTCCCATTACAATGAACCCATTCCCCACATCTTTTCATTTTCATCCAGGAACCACATCTCAACTCTGATGATGCTCGCTGCCCTCTCATTGTTTCCAAAGGGGCCAAAGAGGTAGATGGGGGAATCGTTCTCTTCTTGTCTCTAACGAGGCTCTGAGGAAATCTGGTCCCAGTGGCCAAAGAGGCTCCTGTAAACACCTACTCCGTGATTGTCCCAAACATCTTTCCTGCTCAGAAGATCAAGCCTCCAAATACTTGCTCCTAATCTGCCCATGTTACAAAGACATCACACTCCTAAGGGAAGCTCTGGCCAGCTAGGTCAAGGTGGACAGAGATGGACACCACCAACCTCCCAGGTAAGGTTTACAGCAGAGGAGACAAACATTTGTTCATTCAGAGCTGAAGTTCTTTTCAGAACTTGCTTTGCAACTTCTTCCAGAGACAGGAAGTCATGATAAAAGTCCAGAATTCATTTGTTGTCACTTGAGATAAACTCTGTACTAGCACCAACAATTTCTTGTGTCTTTTTGAACCTCTAAGGAGTTGGACAAGTCTAAAGTGGAAGGAAAACTGAGCGACATAAGTAGAGATACAGCTAGATTTAGAGACTGTGTTTTCATGTTCCTTATAAACAACAGGACCATGGGATTCATGTAGGAAAATCATCAAAGCCGAGTATTGGAAAGTGGACATATGAGTGGAGGGCACATTCTGTGTTAGCAACTCTGTGTGCTGATTTGTAAACCTGGTTCTGCGTAGAGCCCTGTCACATCCTGACCATCCCCATCTACGTTTTGAATTCACTGTCTTCTATTCTCTAGGGCTCAGACCAGGAGAAAAATGAACCAGTCTCGCGTCTCTGAGTTCCTCTTGCTGGGACTCTCCAGGCAGCCCCAAGAACAGCTTCTCTTCCTGCTCTTCCTCATCATGTACCTGGCCACCGTCCTGGGAAACCTGCTCATCATCCTGGCCATCAGCACTGACTCCCGCCTGCACACCCCCATGTACTTCTTCCTCTGCAACCTGTCCTTTGTGGATGTCTGCTTCTCCTCCACCACTGTCCCCAAGGTGCTGGTCAACCACTTACCCGGGAGTCTCTCCTTTTCTGAGTGTCTCACACAGATGTATTTTGTCTATGTGTTTGCCGACATGGACAATTTCCTCCTGGCTGTGATGGCCTACGACCGCTGTGTGGCCATATGCCACCCCTTACACTATATCACAAAGATGACTCACCAGCTCTGTGCCCAGCTGGTGACTGGATCCTGGGTCATTGCCAACCTGAATATGTTATTACACACTCTGCTGATGGCTCGACTCTCCTTCTGTGCAGACAATATCATCCCCCATTTCTTCTGTGATGTATCCCCTCTTCTGAAACTTTCCTGCTCGGACACACACCTCAATGAGATGATGATTCTCACAGAGGCGTCCCTGATCACGTTCGTCCCATTTGTCTGCATCCTGACCTCCTACATCCAGATCACCTGTGCTGTTCTGAGAGTCCCATCCCCAAGGGGAAGATGGAAAGCCTTCTCCACCTGTGGCTCCCACCTGGCTGTGGTCTGCCTCTTCTATGGCACCATCATCGCTGTGTATTTCAATCCTTCTTCTTCACACTCTGCTGATGGCTCGACTCTCCTTCTGTGCAGACAATATCATCCCCCATTGCTTCTGTGATGTATCCCCTCTTCTGAAACTTTCCTGCTCGGACACACACCTCAATGAGATGATGATTCTCACAGAGGGGTCCCTGATCACGTTCGTCCCATTTGTCTGCATCCTGACCTCCTACATCCAGATCACCTGTGCTGTTCTGAGAGTCCCATCCCCAAGGGGAAGATGGAAATCCTTCTCCACCTGTGGCTCCCACCTGGCTGTGGTCTGCCTCTTCTATGGCACCATCATATCTCTGTATTTCAACCCCTCATCCTCTCACTCCTCTGGGAAGGACATGGCAGCTGCTGTGATGTACACAGTGGTGACCCCTATGCTGAACCCTTTCGTCTACAGCCTGAGGAACAGGGACTTAAAGAGGGCTCTACGGAAAGGATTTTCACAGAAGCACATTTTCTGTCTGATAGAATCTAGACTGATTCTTTTTCTCAGGAAATGATTTTTCCTAGTTAAGATTTAGCAAATGTTTATTATATTCTGGAAAAAGTATCAGGTGTCAGTTCCTGGGAAATTTAAAGGACAATTGTTACTCATATATTAAGGAATCCTCATTTGCAGATTCTGGGTTAATCTATCCATTAATGGGCCTTTGTTGTTTCTTTGGCTGTGAAGATTGTACCCAGGGCATTGCATATGCTTGGTACTGTACCACTGAGCTGTACGCCAGCTCTTGGGATTTCTTTTTAAGCACTGATTTTGGAAATATTTTGATGTTTTGGTTGTTGGCCTTAGCCTTTAGTGGTCCTTCTATCCCTCAAGCCCTAATTTTAGAATTATGTTCAAGTCAAATTTCCCTCTTTTTTGGGGGTCTTTTTTGAAACAGGGTCTCCCTGTAGCCCCAGCTGTCCTAGAACTTCCCATGTAGACCAGGCTAGCCTTGAACTCACAGAGATCTTCCTGCTGCTGCCTCCCAAGTGCTGGGACTAGAGGTGTGTGCTACCACTCCCAGCTTCAAGTTTTCCTTTTAAGGAATGTACTACATATGCATTTGAATATTGTAACCATATAGATTTTTTTTACAATATACTTGCTCTGATACTGAGACTGTAACTCAGTGCTCTGCATTAGTGTGACACTGAAGTTTATAAAACATCTCTGGTGATTGTATGTTTGGTCAGCGGTGCAGAGTTTGCCTTAGACTCTTTCATATGTCCAACTTAATAGTTATAATAAAGGCTCATAAAATTAGTTTTGAGTCTCTTAGGTAGTATTCAGGGACTAATGTGCATGATAGCATTTCAGGGGGGAGTCAGCAGCCCTGGTGGGCGTTTGACCACAGACACCCAGAGGTGAGGAACACAAAATCCTGAAACCCTTCAGGAGCATCCTGACTGGATGGATGACCTTAGGAGCGGGTGTGGCTGAGGTCATGGGTCTGGTATCAGTCTTTGCTGTTTCCTCTGCCCAAACCCACTGCCTGGGTCTCTTCTGACCAGCACTCTACCCAGGCCTTAGAGAGCCACATCAAGCAGCAGGTGTTTCTCATTCAACCCCAGACTCCCTCTTTTGGTTCTCTCAGCTCTGGTTTTCTTTGATGAAGACTTTCCCCAGCTCATGAGATGCCTCAGCTCACACATACTATCCACTTTGTGTTCAGAAGTGTCTGACACTGTTCCTAAATTAAAGAAAACAATCAAGTGTAGTTGGAAGAAAAAAGCAAACAGTTGAACGAGTATTGCCTGATTTTTTCCCTCTTATTTAATTTCATTTATCCTTTGTATTTTATTTTTTATGTGTATGAAGAGTATTGCCTGCTGGTGTGGAAGTGTACCCATGTCATGCAATGCTCACGGAGGCCAGAAGAGGGCATCAGATCCACTGGGACTGAAGTTAAGGACGGTTGTTGGCTTCCATGTGGGTCCTGGGAACCGAGCCCAGGTCTTCTGCGAGAGCAGCCAGTGCTCTTAAATGCTGAGCCATTTCTCCAGCTCTTTTTCTTTGATTTCTAAATTTTAATGTGTATGAGTGTTGTGCCTGCATGTATTTAAGTGGACCCATGCATGCAATGTCTGCAGAGGCCAGAAGAGGGCATCGGATCCCCCTGGACCTGGAGTTACTGACAGTTGTTAATCTCCATGTGGGTCCTTTGCAGCAGTGTCCAGTGCTCTTAACCAATGAGCCAGCTCTTCATCCCATTTTTTTTTCCTTTTATGATAGTAATGGAGCCTAGGTCTTGCACATGCCAGATAAGCACTCTGCCTCTGAACCGCACCTCCTGCTTCCTTTACAGTTCTTGATAGTGCTTATGAATAACCTTTTTTTAAAATGTTTTTTTGTTTTTTTGTTTTCTGTCTTTTTGAGACAGGGTCTCCCTATAGCTCCAGCTGCCTGGAACTCACTATGTAGACCAGGCTGGCCTCGAACTCACAGAGATCCGCCTGCCTCTGCCTCCCTTTTTAGAAGATGTAAAAAGAAACAAATAATGAAAAAAATGTATACACATTCTATCTTGTAGAAAAACATATTAGGAATATTTTTATATCGGATTGTCATCTTTAATCCTTCTTTTCATAAACAGTACTACTATGTTTGGTTTAGCATTAGTTGTGTAAGATCTTACCTATGCATTAAAATTTCTTCAAGGACTATTTTTAGTATGATTGTGCCCACACATTTGGATACAATTGTTTTTAAAATATGGCTGGTAAAATGTACCATCAGGTAAAAGTTCTTTACACCAAGACTGATGACCTGAATTAAATTCCACAGACCCACTTGGTGTCAGGAGAAAACTGACTCCTGTGAGTTATCCTCTGACTTCCTGGCACACTGTGGCATGCACACAGAGATACACACAGACACACTACATACACACAGAGAGACTAAATAAATCAATAACAATAAAATTTTTAAAAAATTTTATTTATTATTATTTTTTATTTTATGTGATGCATGTATTGCGTGCATGTAGGTAAGTGCACCCGTGTCATGCACTGCCCACAGAGGACAAAAGAGGCTGTTTGATCCCCTGGAACTGGAGTTACAGACAGTTGTTAGCTGCCATGTGGTGCTGGGAATTGAACTCAGGTCCTCTGCAAGAGTAGCCAGTGCTTTTGACTGCTGAGCTGACTCTTCCAGGCCTTTGTGCTCTTGACTTGTAGCTGGCATTCTCTCTTGGGAAGTGGTCCTTTTTGTATGTATAGGCACCTACATACCATGGCATATGTACATCTGTTAGCAATTTTTCTTTTCCTTCTACCATGCTTCCCAAGGATCAAACTAAGGCCACCAAGCTTGTCTGGCAAGTGCTTTATACCTGCTGAGCCATTTTGCCATCCCCCATTTGGACATCAACCATAGACCATGCCATTTTAGAAAAATTGGAGAAACAGAACCATACATTTCACTTAAATTTTGCAATACATTCACCCAGATATAAACTTTCTTCTACTTTCCTAAATTTACAAAATTGAAGTTATTCTCCATTTGAAACTTTTTTTTTTTGAGACAGGGTCTCCCTGTAGTCCCAGCTGGCCTTGAACTCTCTATGTAGACCAGACTGGGCTGGATCTCACAGACATCTGCCTGCCTCTTCCTTCAGAGCGCTGAGATAAAAGGCATGCACCGCCATGCCTGGCCCATTTGGAAGTTTTTAACATTAACATTTTCATCTAACATTTTGATAGTTAATGGGATTCTGACAACAAAAATGGTCAAGCCCTGTTACTGACAGAGTCCCTGGTGGTGCTTCCCCTCCAAGCTGGGATGCATTTACCACACTAACATTTCTGAGGTGTGGGAGAAGCCAAGGGTCTTGGGCATGCTCTGTAAACACTCACCCTTTGAGCTATATCCCAGTGTATTTTTTTTTGTCTTTTTTTTTGAGACAGGGTCTCCCTGTAGTTCAAGCTGACCTGGAACTCGCTATGTAGACCAGGCTGGCCTTGAACTCACAGAGAGCCGCCTGCCTCTGCCTCCCGAGTGCTGGGATTAAAGGCGTGCGCCACCACACTCGGCCCATCCCAGTGTATTTTTAATCATATTACTATCCTTTAAAATATTTATTATTTTTATTTTATGTGTATGAATGTATTGCCTGCATGTAATAGGTGCACCCATGTCCTGCAATGCCCAAGGAGGTCAGAAGTAGACTTCGGATCCCCTAGAACTGGAGTTCCCAAAGGTTGTTAGCCACATTGAGGGTGCTTGGAGTTATACCCGGGTCCCCTGCAATAGCAGTCAGTGTTCTTAACTGCTGAGCCGTCTCTCCAGCCCCACAAGTGATACTTTTAAAGATTAGTTAAGGGCTGGAGAGATGGCTCAGTGGTTAAAAGCACTGGTTGCTCTTACAGAGGACTGTGGTTGAGTTCCCAGCACCCACATGGTAGCTAACAACCATCTGTAATTCCAGTTCCAGGGGATCTGACACTCTCTTCTGACCACCTCAGGCATTGCATGACTCATACTATAAAAATAAAAAAGTGTTTTTTTATTTTAATGATATTTTTATTGAGCTTTAAAAATTTCATACATTTCCCACTCAAATCCAGACCCTCTCCCCCATCCATGCCTCCCCCATCCCTCAACTGAACCCTATAAACTCTACCATACATGCTGAGTCCTATTCACCCAGGTGTTTGTACCCAATGTCGTTCATTGTAAATGTGTCCACTGGAGCCTAGTTAGCCCATCCAGTGGTCATATGTAAGTCATACTCTCCCTCACCCAGCAGCAATGCCTCATATAGTTCTCAATCTAGTGCTGGCTTGCCACTTATTTCTCACCTCCCCTTTGGACCCTTGTTTAATTGAACTAACATGGGTCCTATGCTTGATGCTACCGCTGCCACAGGCTCACAATGAGCACGCCTCCAGTGGTCTGGAGGCCTCCATTTCCCTGTGTTCATGAACCAGCCCTGGCTCTTACAAGCTTTCTGCCTCCCCTTCCACAATGGTCCCTGAGTGGTGGGTGGGTGAGGTTCCCTATAGGAGTCCCATCCTATACTCTACAGTCTCTTATTCTCCAAAACTTGGCCAGTTGTGGTCTTCTGTGTGCACAGCCCTCTGATGTACATGGAAGCCTCACTGGTGAGAATTGAGAGGTGCGTTACCCCTCTTTCTGCTCCTTATTCTGCTATGTTCCATGGGCCTTAGTTGTAGAGATTCTACTGCAGATGTGTCACCTAGTACTGGGCATCTCCCAGACATGTTCTCTGTACCTGACCAGATGTACAACTCTGAAATAGCAAAAAGAAGCATCTTTGATGAGTGCTGTACGGCATGCTTATCACTCTAAGGGAGGTGCTCTTCTATCTGGCACTGCATTCCCTGCCAAGCAGCTCCCAGGTATACATATGCATTAATGTTCAGATACTCTATGTGCATTTCTCATAGGGCTTCTAGGGCATCACTTTTCCCTCTAGGTTTCCTAGGTGCCCCAAGATTAACTCATCTCCAGAGACTCTTTTTTTTCTTCCACCTGACGTCCGTACTCCCTCCCTCCCTCCCCCCCTCGGCACAGGGGCCCCATTATCCCCAACCTCCCTCCAATATCCCTCCACTCCCACCCTATTTCCTCTCACGACTTCCCTCCCTCCCCCACACCATGGTCCCTTGCATGTCCCTCCCTTCTCTCCTCCCTGCCAATTATATCACTTGGTGAGACTGTAGGGACGACTCAGCAGTCCAGAGCACTATGTAGGTGCTTTTGTAGAGGACTGGAGCCTCAGTTACCAGGACTCAAATGGCAGCTAGGAATCATCAGCAACTCCAGCTCCAGGAGATCTGACACCCTCTTCTGGCCTCAGTGGGCATTGCACATATATAAAGCAATTACATTCATGCAGGTCATATACACATATACATAAAATAAAAGTAAATCACAAAAAGAATTAAAAAAGAAAATATCTCTCATTATTCTCCCTCCCCTCTCCATCCCCCATGCTGCTCCTCTCCCCTCCTTCTCTCAGCCCTCCTGTACTTCCCTCCTTAGTGTTGGACTTAGAAGTTTACTGCCATGCTTAGCTATGTGCTTGCTTTTAAACATATTTTATTATTTTTATTTTATGTGTATGAGTGTATTGTCTGCATGTGTGTAGGTGCATCCATATTATGCAATGCCTGTGGAAGTCAGAAGAGGGTGCTGGGAACTGATATTAGGAAGATTGTTAGCCATCATGTGGGTGCTGGGAATTAAACCTAGGTCCTCTGCAAGAGCAGTCAGTGCTCTTACCTGCTGAGCCATCTCTCCAGCCCCTGTGCTTGCTTTTAATATCCTGTGATTTTATACTCAGGACTGGACAGGTTGAACAGGGTTGAGATCACACATTTTGGCTGTCTCCATAGTGACATATATTGGATTGTGCATCTTGCAGAGAAAACTGTCCTTCGTAGTATAGTATCTTGACTCCATAGTATCCTGTCACTACATCTTACTATGTGCCCTTGATATTCCTACCTTCAAATTAGAGAGACTATAGCATCATAATCACTTCTGAAGATGATCAGACATGTGAAAGCAACAGTTACACAAAACACAGGAATACTCCCAAGTCTGAAATAAAGATAGAAAAAATAAACATTGCTATCTGTGTCAAAGACCCAGATCACCAAGATCCATGAGGGTTGATGTAGTGAGGGATGTCTATTCAATCAATATGGACACATTCCTAACAGTTTTACATTTTGACCCAAGAGTCGCCCCCAAACTCTGATGATGTTTGTTGCCCTCATTGTTTGGTCCAAAGGGGCCAAAGACACAGATGGGGAATTGTTCTCTTCCTGTTGCTAATGAGGCTCTGAGGAAATCTGGTCCCAGTGGCCAAAGAGGCTCCTGCTTTGGGATTGTCCCACGCATCTTTCCTGTTCAGAAGATCAAGACTCCAAATACTTGCTCCTCACCTGCTCAGGACCTGCCTGTATTATGAAAACATCACACTCCTGAGGGAAGTCCTGTCCAGTTAGGTCAACGTGGACAGCGGTGGACAGCACCAACATCTCCAGGTAAGGTTACAGCAGTGAAGACACAAACATTTGTTTATTCAGAGGGGAAGTTCTTTTAGGAACTTGCTTTGCAACTTCTTCCAGAGACGGGAAATCTTGGTAAGAGTCCAGAATTCATTTGTTGTCACTCGAGATAAACTCAGTAATAACCAATAATTTCTCATGTCTTTCTGAGCCTCTAAGGAGTTGGATAAGTTTGAGGTGGAGGGAAAACTGAGGAACCTAAGCAGACACAGCTAGATTTAGAGACAGTTTGTTTCATGTTCATTATAAAAAACAGAACTCAGGGATTCATGTAGGAAAAGCATCAAAGCTGAGTATTGGAAAGTGGACATACGTGCAGGGTGGGCACATCTTGTGTTAGCAACTCTATGCAAACCTGGTTATGCCTAGAGCCCTACCACATCCTGACCATCCCCACCTAGGTTTTGAATTCACTGTCTTCTATTCACTTGGGCTCAGATCATGAGAAAAATGAACCAGTCGCTTGTCTCCGAGTTCCTCCTCTTAGGACTCTCCTGGCAGCCCCAGCAGCAGCAGCCCCTCTTCCTGCTCTTCCTCATCATGTACCTGGCCACCGTCCTGGGAAACCTGCTCATCATCCTGGCCATCGGCACTGACTCCCGTCTGCACACCCCCATGTACTTCTTCCTCTGCAACCTGTCCTTTGTGGATGTCTGCTTCTCCTCCACCACTGTCCCCAAGGTGCTGGCCAACCATGTACTCGGAAATCAGGCCATCTCCTTCTCTGGGTGTCTCACACAGATATATTTTCTCTATGTGTTTGCTGATATGGACACTTTCCTCTTGACTGTGATGGCCTATGACCGTTTTGTGGACATATGCCACCCCTTACACTACACAACAAAGATGAATCACCAGCTCTGTGCCCAGCTGGTGGCTGGATCCTGGGTCATTGCCAACCTGAATATCCTATTACACACTCTGTTGATGGCTCGACTCTCATTTTGTGCAGACAATGCCATTCCCAACTCCTGTGCTGTGAGCCCCCTCCTGAAACTCTCCTGCTCAAACACACACCTCAATGAGATGATTCTCACGGAGGGGTCCCTGATCATGTTCATCCCATTTGTCTACATCCTGGCCTCCTACATCCATATCACTGGTGCTGTCCTGACAGTCCCACCCTCAAGGGGAAGATGGAAAGCCTTCTCTATCTGTGGCTCCCACCTGGATGTGGTATTGCTCTTCTATGGCACCATTATTGCTGTGTATTTCAACCCTTCATCCTCATACTCAGTTGAGAAGGACATGGCAGCCACTGTTCTGTATATAGTGGTGACCCCCATGCTCAACCCTTTCATCTATAGCCTGAGGAATGGGGACTTGAAAAGGGCCCCATGGAAAGTGGTCCACAGAGAACCTTTTTCTTTCTAATGACAGGATAGAGACTGATTCTCATTCACAAGTCATATTTTTCTCTGGGTACCATGCAGCAATTGTTTCATTACAGTCTTGAAACCAGCATAGGACATCTGTGACTTGAGTACTTAGTAGACAGTGGTTGCTCTTATATTAGTGGACTCCCATTCATTGGGAGTCCTGGTCAATTTATAAAATAATGGAATTTCATATTCTCCTAGGGATGGACCCCAGGGGCCTTGCATATACTAGACAAGGAGTGTACCATTGAGCTACATGTCAGGTCTTGAGACTTCCTTTTCCTTTCCTTCTCCCTCCCTTTGTTTTGAGATAGAGTCCTACTATGTATCCTTGGCTGTCCTTGAACTCAGTATGCACCAGGTTTGTCTGGAAAGCACAGATAATCTACCTGTGTCTGTCCTGAGTGCTTGGATTAAAGGTGTGTGACACCATGCCAGCGAGACTTCCTTTTAATTAATAACTTTGAAATTATTTTTTACCAGTCACGTTGTTTTTCTAAGTATTCTGTTTTGGAAGGTATGTTATATGTGTATATAAGTATTGTAATCATGTGAAATTGTTGTAAAAGATTTATTTGTATTTATATGTATGTCTTTGGGGTTAGCTGGAGAAGCCATGAGAGGGTGTGTCAGAACCTCTGCGGCTGGAGTAATAGGTAGTTTTCAGCCATTTGATGGGTTCTGGGAACAGAAATCAGGTCCTCTGGGAGAGCAGCAAGTACCCTAACTGCTGAGCTACTCTTTAGGCTCATACAGAATATTTTTAGTATACTGTCCCTGATACTGAGACAGGAACTCAGGTGCTCTGCATTGGGGTGACACTGAAGTTTATAAGACATCTCTGGTGATGTGTGTTCAGTCAGAGGTGGAGTGTTTGCCTTAGCCTCTTTCATATGTCCAACTTATGAAAGGCTCATAAGATTACTTTTGAGGCTCTTAGGTAATATTCAGAGACTAATGTGCATGACAGCATTTCAGAGGAAAGTCAGCAGCCCTGGAGGGCATGTGGCCACAGATACCCAGAAGTGAGGACCACACAAGCCTGTAACCCTTCAGGAGCATCCTGATTAGATGGGTGACCTTAAGAGCTGGTGTGCCTGAGGTCATGGGTCTCGAATCAGGAAATTAAATCAGCATTTGCTGTTCCCTCTGTCCAGACTCACTGCCAAGGTCTCTTCTGATCAGCACTACACCCCAGCCTTGGAGAACCAAGTCAAGCAGCATGTGTTTCTTATGTAACCCCGGACTCCCTCTTTGGTTCCTTTAGCTCTGTTTTTCTTTGAGTTTTCAGCAAGAACCTTCCAAGCTAATGAGATGCCTCAGATTCCCAGATACTATCCTCTCTCTGTCCTCAAGTGTCTGAATCAGGTGTAGTTAGAAGAAAAAAACCTAGCAACAGTTGAATTAATAGTGCCTTAATAGTCTATCTTCATTTGAAAAATTATTATTTCATGTGTATGAGTCTTTGAAAGTGCACCACTTGCATGTAGTGCCCTCATAGGTCAGTAGATGGTATCAGATCTCCTAGAACTGGAGTTATGGATAGTTATTAGCTGCCATGTGGGTGCTGGGAACTGAACCCAGGTCTTCTGAAAAAGCAACCAGTGCTCTTAATGGCTAAGGTTCTCCCCAGACCTTGGTTTTTGTTTTGTTTTGGTTTGGTTTGGTTTCTTTTTTTTTTTTTTTTTTTTTTTTTTTTTCTGAAAAGAATCTCCCTATAGCCCCAGCTGGAAGATGGAACCCAGAGCAATGTACTTGTTCGTCAAATGATTTGTCTCTGAGTTACATTTCTTGATCTTTTGAGACAAGATCGTCCTGTAGCCCCAGGTCACCTGGCTGGCTTCTATCTCACAGAGATATCCACTTGCCTCTGCCTTTTTTAAAAAGTGATTTAAAAAAATTATTTATTATTTTTATGTTGTATGTATGTATTGCCTTCATGTAGGTAAGTGTACCCATGTGGTACAATGCCCGAGAAGGTCAGAAGAGGCTGTCAGATCCCCTGGGACTGGAGTTACGGGCAGTTGTTAGTTGCCATGTGGGTGCTGGGATTCGAACCCAGGTCTTCTACAAGAACAACCAGTGTTCTTAACCACTGAGCCATCTCTCCAGCCCTTGCCTCTGCCTTTTAAGTGCTGGGATTAAAGTCATCCTACCACCATTTCTGATTGTGCATAATGTTTCAAAAATTCATTTATTATTATTATTGTGTGTATATGTGCATGCGCCCGAGAGAGAGAGAGAGAGAGAGAGAGAGAGAGAGAGAGAGAGAGAGAGAGAAGTGTGTGGAGTTGATTCTCTCCTTCCACCTTCTCATGGGTTCCCAGGATGAAAAGGATTGCATGACAAGTGTCCTTACCCCACAGCCACCTCGTCAGCCCCTTACAATCTCTGATAATTTTTATTGGATCAGTTTTCTAATAAAATGCAAGAAGTTACACAATGAAAGAAAAATGTCTAAGGAGTAAAGACCCAGCAATGCTCTTGGGGGCTCTCATCACTGCGTTCGTCTTTCACACAGACACCGTTACTCTAATTACATCTGGTTCAACATTTTTTTGTGTGTCAGATTTTACCAATACCATTAAAATTTTTTCAAAAGTGTATTCCTTTTGTGATTATGGTATGGATGTTGCATCGGATGGAAATAAATGATAGTGTATTGTTATAGAACACGTGTGGGAGAAACAAAAGCAAAGGCAGCACTTAAAATGTTTCCAAGATAGAAACTTTCCTTACTTTTCTAAATTTACGAAACTGAGGCTAATTTGCATTTGGACCATTTTTTGTGGCCACATTTTCTCTAACATTTTGACTGTAATGAGACTCTGGCAACAACAACAGCTAAGCCCACTGACCAACTGAAATCCCTGCTGGACCTGCATTTTCCATACTGTGGTTATTTTTGTGGTACTGGGGAATCCTGGGTCTTTGAGCATGCTCAGCAGGTGCTCTACCTCTAGCTATATAATATCACTTTTAATCATATCATTATTTATCCTCTTTGAATAGGATCTTGCAACATAGACCAGACTTACCTTTAAACTACCAGCCCTCTTGTCTCTGCCTTCCCAGAGCCTGGATTACAGATTTTTACCAACCAATCAGGTGATGTGTTTGCTTCTTTAGGCCCTGACTCTTCCTCTGATCAGAACTGGGCAGGCAGAACAGGGTTGGAGTTACACAATTTGACTCTCCTCAGTGATGTCGACTAGGTGCCCCTTAATCTCCATTCCAAATATCTCTGATCCCACCTGCTATGGAGAGGGCAAGGGATGTAGGATGAACAGGGTTTCTGAGCCTCACTGCCCTGAGATGATGTGGTATAAGACTTCTATTTCAGTAAACTGTGTTAGTTGAGAGATACCCAAAAGAGATTCTACCCAGAGGGCCTAAAGTTTGTCAACCATACCATGCTGCTCTCTGCCAAAGCTGAAGTCCGTTAGAATCAGGTTCCCTAATGCCCTGAGGAGCTGGTTCAGTAGGTGATTTACTCACTGTACAAGACAGAAGACCAGAGTTGGATTCCTAGAACACAGTAAAGGCCAGATATAGTAGTGCAAGCCTGGACTTCCAGTGCTCCCATGTGGGTGGGAGGCTAAGACAGGAGCACCCTGGAAGCTCCTGGGCCAGCTAGCCTGGCAGGTGCATCAGAAAACAAGGGACCTTGCCTCAAACATGGTGAAGAATGAGGACCAACACCCGAGATTGTCCTCTGACTTCCTCGTGTTTCACATGTGGGCACATGAGTACATGCACTCACACATATGAACACAATTACCCACATAGAAACATTCAGATACACACAAAGATGAGAGAGAGAAAGTGAGAGAACAAGAGAGAATTAGGCTCCCCAGTATCTTGTTGTCCCAGATGAAGCCCATCTCAGGAATGTGCTCTTAATATTCCCACCTGAAAATTGCAGATGATCTGGCATGCCTAATTGCCACTCAGGATGATCACATAGGAAGGAGATGTTATACAAAACACACAAGAATATTCTCAGGTCTGAAAAGGAAAAAAAAAAGACAAAAAGCAAACAAAAAGAATCTCTGAATCTGTGGGCACAGACCCAGATCATCAGAATAATGAAAGTCCACATTCCAAGGGATGCCATCTGACAGGTCTCCATTAATGTGGACCCACTCCCACATCTTTACATTTGGACCCAGAAATTGCACCTAAACTCAGATCCTCTTTGTTGCCCTCATTGTTTGGTCCAAAGGGGTCAAAGAAGTAGGTAATGAATTGTTCTCTTCTTGTCCGTAATGAGGCTCTAAAGAAATCTGGTCCCAAAGGCCAAAGAGGCTCCTATAAACTCCTGCTCCATGATTGTCCCGCTCAGAAGACCAAAACCCTAAATGCTTGCACCTCCCTCACTTAGGAACTGCTAACTTCCAAGACATCACAATCCTTGCAAATAAAGAGAAGTCCTGGACATTTAGGTCAAGGTAGACAGCAGTGGACAGCACCAACCTGCCAGGTAAGGTTACAGCAGTGGAGACACAAACACTTGTTCATTCAGAGGTGAAGTTCTTTTAGGAACTTGCTTTGCAACTTCTTCTAGAGACAGGATGTCATGATAAGTTACCAGAATTCATTTGTTGTCACTTGAGATAAACTCAATACTAAACAACATTTCCTTGTATCTCTCTGAGCCACTAAGACCTTAGATAAGTCTCCAGTGGAGGGAAAACTGAGCAACATAAGTAGAGACACAATTACTTTTGGAGAGAGTGTGTTTTCATTCCAAAAACAGGACTCTAGTATTCATGTAGGAAGAGCATCCAAGTTCAGTATTGGAAAGTGGACATATGGGTGGGGTGGGTACATACCGTGTCAGCAACTCTATGAACTGATTTGTAAATGTGGTTCTGCCTAGAGCCCTATTACATCCTGACCGTCCCCATCTAGGTTTTGAATTCATTCTCTTCTATTCACTTGGGCTCAGACCAGGAGGAAAATGAACCAGTCATTTGTCTCTGAGTTCCTCCTCCTGGGACTCTCCTGGCAGCCCCAGCAGCAGCAGCCCCTCTTCCTGCTCTTCCTCATCATGTACCTGGCCACCGTCCTGGGAAACCTGCTCATCATCCTGGCCATCAGCACTGACTCCCGCCTGCACACCCCCATGTACTTCTTCCTCTGCAACCTGTCCTTTGTGGATGTCTGCTTCTCCTCCACCACTGTCCCCAAGGTGCTGGCCAACCACTTACCCGGGAGTCAGACCATCTCCTTCTCTGGGTGTCTCACACAGATACATTTTCTCTATGTGTTTGCGAACACGGACAATTTCCTCCTGGCTGTGATGGCCTATGTATGACTGCTTTGTGGCCATATGCCACCCCTTATACTACACAACAAGGATGACTCACCAGCCCTGTGCCCAGCTGGTGGCTGGATCCTGGGTCATTACCATCCTGAATGTCCTATTACACACTCTGCTGATGACTCGACTCTCGTTCTGTGCAGACAATGTCATCCCCCACTTCTTCTGTGATGTGACCCCTCCTCCTGAAACTCTCCTGCTCAGACACAACCTCAATGAGATTATGGTTCTTACTGAGGAATCCCTGATCATGTTCATTCCATTTGTCTTCATCCTGGCCTCCAAATCCAGATCACCTGTGCTGTGCTGAGAGTCCCATCTCCAAGGGGAAGATGGAAAGACTTCTCCACCTGTGGCTCCCACCTGGCTGTGTTGTTGCTCTTCTATGGAACTATCATTGGTGTCTATTTTAACCCTTTTTCACACTCAGCTGAGAAGGACATAGCAGCCACTGTGTTGTACAAAGTAGTGACCCCCATGCTGAATCCTTTTTTCTATAGCCTGAAGAACAGGGATTTAAAAAGGGCTCTATGCAAACTTTTCCACAGAAAATCTTTTTCTTTCTGATGACAGCATATAGATTGATTCTTATTCACAAGTAATAGTTTTCTCTGAGTACCATGCAGCAATTGCTGCATTACAGTCTGGAAACCAGTGTAGGACACCTGTGACTTGGACATTTAGTAGACAGTGGTTGTTCTTATATTTGTGGACCCCTTCCTAGTCATTGGGCATCCTCCTGGTCTATTTATGAAATATTGGGATATCATATTCTCCTAGGGATGGACCCCAGGGGATTTGCATGATTTGCATATGCTAGACAAGCAGTGTGCCATTGAACTACATCCCTATTCTTGAGAATTCTTTTTCCCATTTTCTCCCTCCTTGCTGTCTGGAAAGTACAAAGATTTGTTGGGATTTGAATATGCAGGGATGGCAGGTACAGGCTGCCTCACCCCCCAACTCCCTCATGAGAGCAGCTAATGGGATACTGGGAAGGCCTAGCCTACCTGACCTGGGGCTGAACCTATACAGGTCAGTCCCTGGCAATTGGTCTCCAGGTGTATGTCTTTCTCTTAGTAGTTTTGCTTCAATGCTGCTGATACAATTACATATGCTAAATGAAACTGTTCCCAGGTACGAGCCTTTGTCTTAGAAGTTCTGCTTGGGTGCTGCTGGTGCAAGTACATGTGAATAATGAAACTGTGTGGTTCAAAGGAACTTGTGGTTTTGTGCTATGTTTCTATAGTGGATTTTTCCTGCTTTGAGGCAAGGTATAAAAGCATTGTTATCCTGCAATAAAGTGCCTGCATGGTCATCAGCCTGCCCCAGCTGTTTCTGTATCTGTGTCTTTTTATAAAAATCCCCTACCCTTTCCAATAAGGTTTTAGGATCCTCACAGCTGGACTACAGCACCTTGTGATTGAACAGGGACCCGGAGTACGGGAGAATGAGTGTCCAGACAAAATTTGAATACAAGAATACAGAGTTGTCAGGTAAGGGGACCGTCAAGAGAAGACAGACTCGTCAGGAGTAAAAGTTGGGACAGTCAGGCTCTAAGGAGTGTGCTCTTTTTCTTCAAATGCTTCTCTCTCTGTTTCATGCTCATTCTTGTAATGTTGCACCTAAAAACTCGGAACACGTTTCAGATTTTGTGCAGGAAATTTGTCCCTGGTTTCCCGAAGAGGGACTGTTGACTTGGAAATTTGGGAAAAAGTAGGTAAAAAATTAAAAGATGAATATGAGCTACAGGGTCCACAATCTTTCCCAGGTTTTGTTTTTGTATGTTTGTTTGTTTGTTTTGGTGGAATCTCATTCCTGATTGTCTTGGTCCCCAGCATGAGTCAACTCATTTACTACTCGTCATCATTTGAAACCTGCCTCCCCTGAATGTAAAGATGTTCAGCTCTCTATTCCCCCAGAAAAGGACGCAACCGTTACTCTCATTCCAGGGGATCTGACACCCTCTTCTGACCACCACGAGCACTGCATGACACAGGTGCACTTACATACACACAGGCAATACACTCATACACATAAAATAAAATAAAAATAGTAAATAAAATATTTTTTAAATAATACTAGTCCAGACTATGTCCATTTTATAAAAGTCATTCCCACAACTCCTCTCTCATTGTTTTATAAATGAAGAAGCAGGTCCATCAGGGTGGTCAAGGAAGATGGACTAATCATGGGTGGTAGGCTAGTCATGGATGGTGTGTTGGAGAATGGGCATAGGTCAGCATGATGTCATCTTAGGTCTCTGAAGTACGTGGCATGGGCAGAGCAGCACTGGAGAAGGCCCAGGGAACATGACAGCTATTCAAGTGTGGTTGAGTTTCAGGTATTGTTTTCTGGAATGGTTCTACCAGTCACACTAGGATCCAAGGAAACCTGTAGGAGAAAGCACAGATGTGGAGCCTTGGCTCCAAATAAGGATAGAAACCACACCCTATCATTAGTTGAATCCTAACTTAGTTTATATAAAACCATGGGTTAGGAT
>NW_008330333.1:1227176-1246594 GCF_000622305.1 Nannospalax galili
AATAAAAATATCATGGGCAGGGCGAGGCAAGGCCAGCCCACCGTCCCTGGAGCAGCTCTACCTCACCCGCCAGCCACAGGCCAGCCGTGTGCATGGACTCCAGTTCTGTTCCTTTGAAGATGTACTGGGCATGGGGCACAGGGAGGGGCATCACTAACATGCTGGTCCCTGGGGCTGCTGAGTCCAACTTTGATGACCTAGGGAATAACCTATACAGGAGCCGAAAGCAGCACCAGGAATGGGAGGTCAAGGCTCTGCTGGAGAGGGTACCTGCAGAGCTCATTTGTCTGGACCCCAGAGCCTTGGCAGAGGTGGATGCGTCACTTTGGAGCAGCAAAAGGAGTGGATAGAGAGACTGGGCTACGACCATGATGCCAAGGCTGCCTCCCAACCCAAGTCAAAGCAGAAGGGCCGAAGATCCACAGCAAGCCTGGTGAAGAGGAAGAAGAAGGTCATGGACCAGGAGCACAGGGACAAAGTCCCGCTGAGCCTTGAGCAGCAGCAGCAGCAGAAGCAAGAGAAGGCCAATCCCACTGGAGCCTGGCCATCTGTGCTGGATAGAATTGTACACTGGGCCAGAGATATCATCCCTGATGATGACTGTTAGGAGGCCAGAGAGATGGCTCAGTGAGTAGAGGCACTTATTAACAAACCTGAGGACCTGAGCTGGGTTCCCAGAAAATTATATGGAGGAAGGAGATAACTGACTCCCACAAGCCATCCTCTTACCTGCACATGCATGCAGTGACATGCCTGTGTACACATACACACAAATAGATGTACAAACATGTATACATGCCAACCATGGAGGGAAAGGACCATTTCCTGTGTACCTTATTCCCAGCTGGGGACAGGCAGCCGGCCCCTTAGATGGTCCTGGTATTAAATGAAAATTTTTAGAAAAAAATTTGTGGAACTGGAGAGATAACTCAGAAGTTCAGGGCACTGGGTGTTCTTGTAGAGGACCTGAGCTCAGTTCCCAGACCCAAATGGCAGCTAGCAATCATCAGCAACTCCAGTTCCGGGGGATCCAATACCCTCTTCTGGCCTCTGTGGGCACTGCACACACAAAGTACACTTGCAATCATGTGGGTCATACACAAATATACATAAAATAAAAGTAAATCACAAAAAGAACTAAAAAAAGAAAATATCAGTATTCTCTAGGTCTCTTTTTTTGTCTCTTCCATGTTCTCTCTCTCTCTCTCTCTCTCTCTCTCTCTATCTCTCTCTCTCTCTCTCCTCCTGTATTTGCCTCCTCAGTATTGGATTTAGAAATTTACTGCCATATTGAGCCATTGCTTGCTTCTTTAAAATATTTTTATTATTTTTATTTTATGTGTATGAGTGTATTGCCTGCATGTGTGTAAGGGTACCCATATCATGCAATGCCCGCAGAGTTCAGAAGAAGGTATCAGATCCCCTGGAACTGAAGTTAGGAAGGTTGTTAGCCATCATGTGGGTGCTGAGATTCAAACCTGGATCCTCTACAGGAGCAGTCAGTGCTCTTAGCTGCTGAGCCAATTCTCCAGCCCCTGTGCTTGCTTTTTTAATATTCTGTGAGTTTCTACTCAGAACCCAACAGGTAGAACAGGGTTGAGGTCATACATTTTGGCCATCTCCATAGTGATATGTACTGGTTATCCTGCAATCCTAGTTCCAAATACCCTAGTCCCACCTGCTGTGGAGGAAATGTGTGTGTGTATGTGTGTGTGTGTGTGTGTGTGTGTGTGTGTTATAAACATGGTTCCCAGTACTTCACCACTACACCAGGATTATGTGGAATACAGTTCTATTTCAAGAAAACAATAAGCTGTGACTTAGAGAAATGCCCCAAAAGATATTCATCATAGAGAACTAGAATTTGCATATTGTAGAGAAAACTGTCCTTCAAACCAGACTCCATAGTCTCCTGTTACTATATTTTATCCTGTGCCCTTAATATTCCTACTTTCAAATTAGAAAGACTATAGCATCATTAATCACCTCTGAAGATGATCAGACACATGAAAGCAAAGATTACACAAAACACAGGAATATTCTCAAGTCTGAAATAAAGATAGGAAAACTAAACATTCCTATCTGTGTCAAAGACCCAGATCAACAAGGTCATGAGGGTTGATGTCGCAAGGGATGTCTACTGGGATCTATTTCAATCAATGTGGATCCATTCCTAACAGTTTTACATTTTGATCCAAGATGCACCCCTAAATTCTGATGCTGTTTGTTTCCCTCATTGGTCCAAAGGGGCCAAAGACGTAGATAGGGAATTGTTCTCTTCTTGTTATTAATGAAGCTCTAAGGAAATCTGCTCCCAGTGGCCAAAGAGGCTCCTGTAAATTTCTGCTCTGTGATTGTCCCATGTATTTATCCTGTTCAGAAGATCAAACCTCCAAATACTTGTTCTTCACCTGCTCAGGATCTGCCCATGTTACTAAGACTCCTGAGGGAAGCCCTGTCCAGTTAGGTCAAGGTGGACAGCAGTGGACAGCACCAACCTCCCCAGGTAAGTTTACAGTAGTGAAGACACAAGCATTTGTTCATTCAGAGGCGAAGTTCTTGAGGAACTTGCTTTGCAACTACTTGCAGAGACAGGTTGTCATGATAAGATTCCAGAATTCATTTGTTGTCTCTTCAGATAAACTAAGTAGTAATCAACAATTTCATATGTCTTTGAGTCATTAAGGAGTTGGATAAGTCTGAGGTGGAAGGAAAACTGAGCAAAACAAGTAGACACAGCTAGATTTAGAGACAGTATTTTCATAGTCATTATCAAAAACAGGACTCAGGGAAACATCAAAGCTGAATATTGGAAAGTGGACATATCGGTGGGGTGAGAACATCCTGTGTTAGCAACCCAGTGAACTAACTTGTGAATGTGGTTCTGCCTAGAGCCCTATCGCATCCTGACCATCCCCATCTAGATTTTGAATTCACTGTCCTCTATTCACTTGGGATCAGATCACAAGAAAAATGAACCAGTCTAGAGTCTCTGAGTTTCTCCTCCTGGGACTCTCCACACAGCCCCAGCAGCAGCAGCCCCTCTTCCTGCTCTTCCTCATCATGTACCTGGCCACCGTCCTGGGAAACCTGCTCATCATCCTGGCCATCAGCACTGACTCCCGCCTGCACACCCCCATGTACTTCTTCCTCTGCAACCTGTCCTTTGTGGATGTCTGCTTCTCCTCCACCACTGTCCCCAAGGTGCTGGCCAACCACCTACTCAGGAGTCAGACCATCTCCTTCTCTGGGTGTCTCACACAGATGTATTTTCTCTTTGAGCTTGCTGATATGGATAATTTCCTAGTGGCTGTCATGGCCTATGACCGATTTGTGGCCATATGCCACCCCTTATACTACACAACAAAGATGACCCATCAGCTCTGTGCCCAGCTGGTGGTTGGATCATGGTTGGTGGTCAGTCTCCATGCTCTGTTGCACACCCTGCTGATGGCTCAACTCTCATTCTGTGCAGACAATGTCATCCCCCACTTCTTCTGCGATGTGATCCCCCTCTTGAAGCTCTCCTGCTAAGACACATACCTCAATGAGATGATGATTCTCACAGAGGGGTCCCTGATCATGTTCATCCCATTTTCCTGCATCCTGGCCTCCTACATCCAGATCACCTGTGCTGTCCTGAGAGTCCCATCCCCAAGGGGAAGATGGAAAGCTTTCTCCACCTGTGGCTCCCACCTGGCTATGGTCTGCCTCTTCTCTGCTACCATCAGCGCTGTGTATTTCAATCCTTCTTCCTCACACTCAACTGAGAAGGACACAGCAGCCACTGTGCTGTACACAGTGGTGACCCCCATGCTCAACCCTTTCATCTATAGTCTGAGGAATATGGACTTAAAAAGGGCCCTATGGAAAATGGTCCACAGAAAACCTTTTTCTTTCTGATGACAGAATATAGATTGATTCTTATTCCCAAGCCATACTTTCCCTATCTGAGTACCATGCAGCAATTGCTGCATTACAGTTTGGAAATCAGCATAGGGACATCTGTGACTTGGACACTTAGTAGACAGTGGTTGCTCTTGTGTTAGTGGACTTCCATTCATTGGGCATCCTGGTCCATTTATGAAGTAATGGGATTTCATGTTCTCTTAGCATGGACCCTAGGGGCCTTGCACATGATAGCCAAGCAGTGTACCATTGAGCTACATGCCAGGTCTTGAGACTTCCTTTTTCTTTTCTTCTCCCTCCCTTTGTTTTGAAATAGTCTTACTATGTAGACTTGAGCTCACTATGGACCAGACTGGTCTGGAAAGCACAGAGTCTACCTGTGTCTGTTATGAGTATTAGAGTCAAGGTTTGTGCCACCATGCAGTAAGACTTCCTTGTAAGTACTAACTTTGAAGTTATTTTATTCACAAATCAAATTTTTTTTTCTAAATATTCTCTTTGGAAGGTATGTGTTATGTATGTATTTGAATACTGTAATCATGCAGAAATTATTTTATAAGATTTATTTGTGGGGGGGACTGGAGGGATTGCTCAGCAGTTAAGAGCACTGGCTGCTCTTGCAGAGGACCTGGGTTCGATTCCCAACACCCACATGACAGCTAACAACCATCTGTAACTTCAGTTCTAGGGGATCTAACGCCCTTTTCTGACCTCCACAGGCATTGCACGACATGGGTGCACCTACCTACATGTAGGCAATACACTCATACACGTAAAAATAAATAAATAAATAAATAAATAAAAATAATAAATCTAAAAGGTTTATTTTTATTTATTTGTGTGTGTGTGTGTGTGTGTGTGTGTGTGTGTAAGCATAAAAGGATGTGTCAGAATCCCTGGACCTGGAGTAATAGGCAGTTTTGAGCCCCCTGACAGGTGCTGGGAACAGAAGTCAGGTTCTCTGGAAGATCAGAAAGTACTCTTAACTGCTGAGCCATTCTCTAGCCTCATGCAGAATTTTTGTTGCAGCTATCTGGTCCTGATACTGAGACAGTAACTCAGGTGCTCTGCATTAGGGTGACACTGAAGTTTCTAAAGCATCTCTGGTGATTGTATGTTTAGTCAGAGGTGGACAGTTTCCCTTAGCCTCTTTCATATGTCCAACTTAATAGTTAAAATAAATGCTCATAAAATTAGTTTTGAGTCTCTTAGGTAGTATTCAGGGACTAATGTGCATGACAGCATTTCAGAGGGGAGTCAGAAGCATCCCTGGAGGGCATGTGGCCACAGATACCCAGAGGTGATGACCACAAAAGCCTGGAACCCTTCAGGAGCATCCTGATTGGCTGGGTGACCTTAGGAGCTGGTGTGGCTGAGGTCATGGGCCTGGTATCAGGTCAACAAATCAGCGTTTGCTGTTCCCTCTGCCCAGACCCACCGCCTGGGTCTCTTCTGACCTGCATAGGCCTTGGAGAGCCACATCACACAGCAGTTGTTTCTCATGCAAACCTGGGCCCCTTCTTTTGATTCTCTCAGCTCTGTTTTTCTATCCTTGCAGCAAGGACTGTCCAAGCTCATGAGATGACACAGAGCTCAAACATACTACTTCCTCTTGTTCTCAAGTGTCTGACACTGATTCTAAACCAGAGGCAACAATCAGCTGTAGTTGGAAGAAAAAAAACCCCAACTACAGTTCAATGAGTATTGTCTTAATTTTCTATTTTGAATTTGTTTCTTTATTAAAATATTTTATTTTTTAAGTATTTATTTATTTATTTATTTATCTTTTGAGTCAGGGTCACCCTATATCCCCAGCTGACCTGGAACCCAATATGTAGACCAGGTTGGTCTTGAGCTCACAGAGATCGCCTGCCCCTGTCTCCTGAGTGCTGGGATTAAGTGTGGGCCACAATGTCTGGCATTATTTTTATTTTTTATGTGTGTGAGTACATTGCCTGCATGTATATAAGTTCACCATGTATATAAGTTCACCAATTCTGTGAAATACCCACAGAGTCATCTGATTCCCTGGAGCTTGAGTTACAGACCATTGTTAGACTCCATGTGGGTGCTGGGATTCAAATCCAGGTCCTCTGCAAGAGCAGCCAGTGCTCTTAACTGCTGAGCTATCTCTCTAGCCTTTATTTCTTTTAAAATATATTGAATTTTATTATTTTTATTTTTTATGTTGAATGAGTGTTTTGCCTGAATGTATGTAAGTCCACCCGTGTGGTGCAGTGCCCATGGAGGTCAGAAGAGGAAGTTGAATTCCCATGGAAGTGGAGTTACCAATGGTTGTTACTGCCATGTGGGTGCTGGGAATTGAACCTGGTCCTCTGCAAGTGCAGCCAGTGCTCTTAATTGAAGAGCCATCTCTCCAGCCCTGTTTCTTTCTTTTTTTTCTTTAAAAAATTATTTATCTTTATTATGCGTATATGAGTGTTTTGGCTACATGTATGTAAGTGTACCACATGCATACAATGCCCTCAGAGGTCAGAAGAGGGCATTGGATCCCCTGGAACTGGAGTTACAGTTGGTTGTTAGCCACCATGTGGGTGCTGGGAACTGAACCCAGGTCCTCTGGAAAAGCAGTCAGACTGAGCCATCTCTCCAGACCGCCCCCTTTTTTTTTCTTTTGTTCATGCTGGGATGCAACCCAGTACTGCTCACTTGCTAGTCAAGCACTTTGCCTCTGAGTTACATTTCTTGACTTCTTTACAGCTTTCTTTTTCAAAGTTATCTATCTTTTGTATATAATTTTTTATTGGTGTTTTGAGACAAGATCTCCCTATAGTCCCAGTTCACCTGAAACTTGCTTCTTCGCCCAGGCTGGCCTCTGTCTCACAGAGATCCACCTGCCTTCCAAGTCCTGGGACTAAAGTCATGCACTACCAGGCTTGACTGTATATAATCTTAAAAATTCATTGATTATTATTTGAGAGAGAGAGAGAGAGAGAGAGAGAGAGAGAGAGAGAGAGAGGAGTTGGTTTCCTCCTTTCACTTCTGTGATTCCAGGAAGGGTCTCAGGTGGAAAGGCTTGCATGACAAGCATTCTTACTCCCACAGCCACCTCGCCAGCCCCTTTACAATCCTTGACAACTTTTATTGAAGAAACTTTCTAAAAAATGCAAAAAGTTTCAGAATGTAGAGATGTAGAGAAAAAAAGGTCTGAAGCACAAAGACCTGGGTAACACTCTTAGGGGCTATCATCTCTGATTTCTTCCTTCACTCATACACTGTTATTCCACTTATGTCTGGTTCCACATTTGTTATAAATGATCTTACCAATACCATTAAAATTTCTTCAAAATTGCCGGGTGTGGTAGAGCTTGCCTTTAATCCCAGCACTCAGGAGGCAGAGGCAAGCGGATCTCTGTGAGTTCAAGGCCAGCCTGGTCTACATAGTGAGTTCCAGGACAGCTGGGGCTACAAGGAGACCCTGTCTCAAAAAGACCAAAAAATGTGTTCCCTTGATAATCATGGTATGGGTGTTAGACTGTATGGAAAAATGATAGTGTATCCTTGGAGAACACGTGTGGGAAAAAGAAAAGCAAAAGACAGCACTTAAAATGTGCAATCCCATCACCCAGAGAGAAACTTTCCTCTACTTTTGTAAATTTACAAAACTGAGGCTAATTTGCATTTGGACCATTTTTGTGGCCACATTTTCTCCAACATTTTAACTGTAATGAGACTCTGACAACAACAACAGCTAAGCCCACTGACCAACTGAAATCCCTGCCGGACCTGCATTTTCCACACTGTGGTTGTTTTTGTGGTACTGGGGAATCCTGGGTCCTTGAGCATGCTCAGCAGGCCCTCTACCTCTAGCTATACCTTATCACTTTAAATCACATTATTATCCTTTGAAAACATCAAGAGGTGTCCTCTCTGTCATTCTCCCCTTCCTCCCTCCTTTTCTCTCCCCATTTCTTCTCTCCATCCCTGTATTCAGATCCTCTTTGACTAGGATCTTGTTGTGCAGACGAGACCTACCTTTAAACTACCAGCCCTCTTGTCCCTGCCTTCTCAGATCCTGGATTATAAATTTTTACCACAAAGCCTGGTGATGTGTTTGCTTCTTTAGGCCCTGACTGTTCCTCCGATCAGAACTGGGCAGGCAGATTAGGGTTGGGGTTACACAGTTTGATGTCCCTGTAGTGATGTGGACTGGATGTCCCTCAATCTCAGTCCCAAATACTCTGATCCATCCTACTATGGAGAGGGAAAGGGATGTAGGTTGAACAGGGTTTCTGAGCCCCACACACTGAGATGATGCAGTATAAGAGATCTATTTAATGAAGAGTAAAAAGTGTTAATTGAGAGATACCTGAAGGAGTTTCTACCCAGAAGTCCTAAAGTTTGTCATCCATAGCATGCTGCGCTCTCCCAGAGATGAAGTCTCTTAGAATCAGGTTCCCCAATGTCCTGAGAAGCTGGTTCAATGGGTTAAGTATTCGCTGTACAAGACAGAAGACCTGAGGTGGGTTCCTAGAACACAGTAAAAGCCAGATATAGTAGTGCAAGCCTGGACTCCCAGTGCTCCCATGTGGATGGGAGGCTAAGACAGGAGCACCCTGGAAGCTCCCGGGCCAGCTAGCCTGGTGTATGCATTAGCAAACAAGGGACCTTGCCTCAGACAAGGTGGGGAGTGAGGACCAGCACCTGAGATTGTCCTCTGACTTCCCTCCTTGTGTTCCACATGTGGGCACACGAGTTCGTGCACTCACACATATGAACACACTTGCCCATATAGAAATATACAGACACATATAAAGATGACAGAGAGAGAGAGAGAGAGAGAGAACGAGAATGAATCAGGCTCCCTAGCACCCTGTTGTCCCAGATGAAGCCCATCTCAAAATGTGCTCTTAATATTCCCACGTGCAAATTGCAGATGATCTGGCATGTCTATTTGCCACTCAGGATGATCACACAGAAGGAGATATTATACAAAACACACAAGAATATTCTCAGGTCTGAAATGAAAAAACAAGCAAACAAAAAGAATCTCTGAATCTGTGGGCACAGACCCAGATCACCAGGATTATGCAAGTCCACACTCCAAGCGATAGCATCTGAAATGTTTTCATTAATGTGGACCCACTCCTCATATCTTCACATTTGGACCCAGAAATTGCACCTAAACACTGATGCTGCTTGTTGCCCTCATTGTTTGGGCCAAAGGGGACAAAGGCATAGATGGGGAATTGTTCTCTTCTTGTCTCTGATGAGGCTCTAAGGAAATCTGGTCCCAGGGGCCAAAGAGGCTCCTGTAAACACCTCTTCCATGATTGTCCCAAACATCTTTCCTGCTCAGAAGACTAAGACCATAAATACCTGCTCCTCACTCACTTAGGAACTGCTAAGGCTTCCAAGACATCACAATCCTTGAAAATAAAGAGAGGCCCTGACCACTTAGGTCAAGGTGGACCCCAATGGACAGCACTAACCTGCCAGGTAAGGTTACATTGAGACAGAAACAGTTGTTCATTCAGAGGTAAAGTTCCTTTAGGTATTTTGCTTTGCAACTTCTTCCTGAGAGAGAGGAAATCATAGTAGAAACCCTGAATTCATTGGTTGTCACTTGAGATTAAGCCAACTACCCATTTCTCTTGTGTCTTTATGAGCTACTAAGGAATTGTATGCATCTGAGGTGGACTGAGAACTGAGCAACATAAGTAAAGACACAGCTAGTCTTGGAGGCTGTGTGTTCTTCAGTGTTCATATATAAAGCAGGACTCAGAGATTCACGTAGGAAATGCATCAAAGCCAAGTGCTGTAAAGTACACATGTAAGTAGGGTGGGCACATCCTGTGTTAGCAACTCTGTGAACTGATTTGTAAACCTGGTCCTGCCTAGAGCCCCATCACATCCTGACCATCCCCATCTAGGTTTTGAATTCACTGTCTCTATTCACTTGGGCTCAGACCATGAGAAAAATGAACCAATCGCTTGTCACTGAGTTCCTCCTCCTGGGACTCTCCAGGCAGCCCCAGCAGCAGCAGCCCCTCTTCCTGCTCTTCCTCATCATGTACCTGGCCACCGTCCTGGGAAACCTGCTCATCATCCTGGCCATTGGCACTGACTCCCGCCTGCACACCCCCATGTACTTCTTCCTCTGCAACCTGTCCTTTGTGGATGTCTGCTTCTCCTCCACCACTGTCCCCAAGGTGCTGGTCAACCACGTACTCAGGAGTCAGACCATCTCCGTCTCTGGGTGTCTCACACAGATGTATTTTCTCTGTTTGTTTGCCGACATGGACAATTTCCTCTTGGCTGTGATGGCCTATGACCGCTTTGTGGCCATATGCCACCCCTTACACTACACCACAAAGATGACTCACCAACTCTGTGCCCAGCTGGTGGCTGGATCCTGGGTCATTGCCAGCCTGAATGTCCTATTACACACTCTGCTGATGACTCGACTCTCATTCTGTGCAGACAATTTCATCCCCCACTTCTTCTGTGATGTGACCCCCCTCCTGAAACTTTCCTGCTTGGATACATACCTCAATGAGATGATGATTCTTACCGAGGGGTCCCTGATCATTTTCATCCCATTTGTCTGCATCCTGGCCTCCTACATCCAGATCACTTGTGCTGTGCTGAGAGTCCCATCCACAAGGGGAAGATGGAAATCCTTCTACACCTGTGGCTCCCACCTGGCTGTGGTCTGCCTCTTCTATGGCACCATCATATCTCTGTATTTCAACCCCTCATCCTCTCACTCCTCTGGGAAGGACATGGCAGCTGCTGTAATGTACACAGTGGTGACCCCCATGCTGAACCCTTTCATCTACAGCCTGAGGAACAGGGACTTGAAGAGGGCTCTATGGAAAGCATTTCTGCAGAAGCACATTTTCTGATAGAATCCATACCGATTCTTGTTCCCAGGAAATGATTTTCACTAACTGAGTATGATTTAACAAATCCTCTATTATGTTCTGGGAAAAATATAAGATATCAGTTCCTGGGATATTTAAAAGATAATTCTTACTCTTGTATTAGTGGATTCTCATTCACAGGTTGGCAGTGAATCTATCAACTAAAGGAACTTTGTTGTTTTTGTGACTCTGAAGATTGTACTCAGGGCATTACATATGCTGGGTAAGAGTACCTTACTACTGAACTATAAGCCATTTAATGGGAATTCTTTTTAAGTACGAACTTTGGAATTATTGTATATTCCAGTCACGTTGTTCCCTTTATTCTATTTGGAAGGTATGTGCTACTTAAGTATTTGAATACTGTAATCATGTAGATTTTTAAAAAATATACTGTCCCTGATACTGAGACTGTAACTCAGTGCTCTGCATTAGGGTGACACTGAAGTTTATAAAGCATCCTGGTGATGTGTGTTCAGTCAGAGGTGGACAGTTTGCCTTAGCCTCTTTCATGTGTCAAACCTAACAGTTATAATAAAGGCTCATAAAATGATTTTTGAGTCTCAGAGACTAATGCGCATGACAGCATTTCAGAGGCAAGTCAGCAGCCCTGGAGGACATGTGGCCACAGACACTGAGAGGTGAGGACCACAAAAGCCTGGAACCCTTCAGGAGCATCCTGATTGGCTGGGTGACTTTAGGGGCTGGTGTGCTGAGGTCATGGATCCAGTATCAGGTCACTAAATTAGCATTTGCTGTTTCCTCTGCCCAAACCCACTACCTGGGTCTCTTCTGACCAGCACTCTTCCCACACCTTGGAGAGCCAAGTCAAGCAGCATGACTTTCTCATGCAACCTTGGACTCCCTCTTTGGTTCTCTCAGCTCTGTTTCTCTTTCATCTATTTTATCTTCTCAGCAAGGACTTTCCAAGCTAATGAGATAACTCAGAGTTCCCACATAGTACTCATTCCATGTCCTCAAGTGTCTGACAGTGCTCCTAAATCAAAGGCAACAGTCAGCTGTAGGTCAAAGAAAAGAAAAACATACAGTTGAATGAATATTACCTGAATTTTCCCCTTTTCTTTGGTTTATTTTATTATTTTTATGTGTATGGGTGTTTTGCTTGCAAGTATTTGTGTACCTATGCGTGCACCGCCTACAGAAGTCAAAAAAGGATGTCAGATCCCCCGTATCTGAAGTTACAGACAGTTGTTAGTCTCCATGTGAGTGCTGGGAATCGATCCTGGGTCGTCTTCAGCAGAATTCAGTGCTCTTAACCACTGATCTAGCTCTCCAGCCTGTTTTTTTTCCTTTTATGATAGTAATGGAGCCTAGGTCTTGCAACTGCCAGGCAAGCACTCTGCCTCTGAACGGCACTTCCTGCTTCCTTTACAGTTCTTGACAGTGCTTACTGAATAACCTTTTTGAAAGATGTAGAAAGAGACAAATAGTGAAGAAAAAGATGTGCACACCCTATCTTTCAGAAAAACATATTAGGAATATTTTTATATTGGATAGCCATCTTTAATCCTTCTTTTCATAAACACCACTACTCTGGTTTAGCATTAGTTATGTATGATTTTTACCTATGCATTAAAATTTCCTTAAATTTTTTTAGTATGGATGTGTTGACATGTTTGGAGATAATTGTTTTTAAAATGTTGTTTGTGAAATGTCTAGGCAGGTAAAAGCTCCTTCCTACAAGGTTGATCACCTGAGTTAAATTCTGAAAACCCACATGGTGCCAGGAGAAACTGACTCCTGCAAGTTATACTCTAACTTCCTGGCACACTGTGGCACATACACACACGCACACACACACACTCTCTCTCTCTCTCTTACTCTCTCTCTCTCTCTCATGTACACATACACACATACATACAAATACATAGACTAAATAGATCAATAACTTAATAAAATTAAGAATATTATTGTATGCATATGTGCATGGTATGGAGGATAGTTCAGTGGTTAAGAGCCCTGGTTGCTCTTACAGAGGACTGTGTTTCAGTTTCCAGAACCCACATGGTAGCTGACAACCATCTGTAACTTCAGTTTCAAGGGATCCAACACCATCTTCTGATCACCTGAAGAACTGCATGACACAGATGCACTTATATACGTGCAGTCAGTACAATCATACACATATAAAAATATTACTTGGTGAGATGGGAGAGATGGCTGAGGGATCCAGAGCACTAGGTGCTCTTGTAGATGGCCTGGGTTCAGATCCCAGATCCACATGGCAACTAGCAACCATCAGCAACTACAGTTCCAGGGGATCAGATACCCTTTTCTCGCCTCTGTGGGCATTGCACACACATATTGCACTTACATTCACACAGGTAACACACACACACACATAAAATAAAAGTAAATCACAAAATGAATTTAAAAAGAAAATGTCATTTAGTATCTTCTATGTCTCTTTTTTTGTCTCTCTTTCATATCCCTCCTGCCTTTCTCTCTCTCTCTCTCTCTCTCTCTCTCTCTCTCTCTCTCTTTCTCTCTCTCTTCCCTTTTTTCTCTACTTTTGCCTCACCAGTGTTGGATTTAGAAGTTTACTGCCATGCTCAGCTATGTGCTTGCTTCTTTAATCACCCGTGATTCTCTACTCAGAACTGGACAAGTAGAACCCGGTTGAGGTCACACATTTTGGCTGTCTCCATAATGATTTGCACTAGTTGTCCCTCAATTCTAGTCCCAAATACTCTGATCCCACCTGCTATGGAGTGTGTGTGTGTGTGTGTGTGTGTGTGTGTGTGTGATATAAACATGCTTTCCAGTGGCTCACCACACCGAGATTATGAGGAATAAATGTTCTATTCCAATAAAATGGTAAACTGTGATTTGGAGAGATGTTCCAAAAGATATTCACCATACAGGCCTGGAATTTGCAATATGGCAGAGAAAGCTTTCCTTTGAACCAGACTCCACAGTATCCTGTTACTACTTCTTACTCTGTGCCCTGAATATTCCTACCTACAAATTAGAGAGAATATAGATAGCATCATTAATCACCTCTGAAGATGATCAGACATGTAAAAGCAATGATTCAACAAAACATGGGAATACTCCTAAGTCTGAAATAAAAAAAAGAAAAATTAAATATTCCTACCGGTGTCAAAAAAACAGATCACCAAGGTTATGAGGGTTGATGTAGCAAGGGATGCCTACTGGGATCTATTTCAATCACTGTGGACCCATTCCTAACAGCTTTACATTTTGACCCAAGAGTTGTCCTTAAGCTCTGATGATATTCACTTCTGTCATTGGTGCAAAGGGGCCAAGGTTGTAGATGGGGAATTGTTCTCTTTTTTGTCAATAATGAGGCTCTAAGGAAACCTGGTCCCAGTGGCCCAAGAGGTTCCTATAAATGCCTGCTCCATGATTGTCCGACGCATCTTTCCTGTTCAAAAGCTCAAGACTCTAGATACTTGCTCCTCACCTTCTCAGGACCTGCACATGTTACAAAGTCATCACACTTCCGAGAGAAGCCCTGTCCAGTGAGGTCAGCGTGGACAGCAGTGGACAGCACCAACGTCTCCAGGTAAGGTTACAGTAGTGGAAACACAAACATTTGTTCATTCAGAGGGGAAGTTCTATTAGGAACTTGCTTTACAACCTTTTGAAGAGACAAGAAGTTATGATAAGAGTCCAGGATTCATTTGTTGGCACTTGAGATAAACGCAGTACTAACCAACAATTTCTTGTGTTTTTCTGAGCCTCTAAGGAGTTGGATAAAGTCTGAGGTGGAGGAGAAATGAGCAACATAAGTAGACACAGCTAGTTTTAGAGACAGTGTGTTTCATGTGCATTATGAAAAACAGGACCCAGGTATTCATGTAGGAAAAGCATCAAAGCTGAGTATTGGAAAGTATGGGTGGGGTGAAAACATCCTGTGTTAGCAACTCTATAAACTGATTTATAAATGTGGTTCTGCGTAGAGCCCTATCACATCCTGACCATCTCCATCTAGGTTTTGAATTAAGTGTCTTCTATTCACTTGAGCTCAGACCAGGAGAAAAATGAACGATTCATGGGTCTCCGAGTTCCTCCTCCTGGGACTCTCCTGGCAGCCCCAGCAGCAGCAGCCCCTCTTCCTGCTCTTCCTCATCATGTACCTGGCCACCGTCCTGGGAAACCTGCTCATCATCCTGGCCATCAGCACTGACTCCCGCCTGCACACCCCCATGTACTTCTTCCTCTGCAACCTGTCCTTTGTGGATGTCTGCTTCTCCTCCACCACTGTCCCCAAGGTGCTGGCCAACCACATACTCGGGAGTCAGGCCATCTCCTTCTCTGGGTGTCTCACACAGATGTATTTTGCCTATGTTTTTGCCGACATGGACAATTTCCTCCTGGCTGTGATGGCCTATGACCGCTTTGTGGCTATATGCCACCCCTTACACTACACAACAAAGATGACTCACCAACTCTGTGCCCTGCTGGTGACTGGATCCTGGGTCACTGCCAACCTGAACATCCTATTACATACTCTGTTGATGGCTCAACTCTCATTCTGTGCAGACAATGTCATCCCCCATTTTTTCTGTGATGCATCCCCCCTTCTGAAACTCTCCTGCTCAGACACACATCTCAATGAGATGATGATTCTCACGGAGGGGTCCCTGATCATGTTCATCCCATTTGTCTGCATCCTGGCCTCCTACATCCAGATCACCTGTGCTGTGCTGAGAGTCCCATCCCCAAGGGGAAGATGGAAATCCTTCTCCACCTGTGGCTCCCACCTCGCTGTGGTTTTGCTCTTCTCTGGCACCATCATCGCTGTGTATTTCAATCCCTCATCCTCTCACTCAGCTGGGAAGGACATGGCAGCTGCTGTGATGTACACAGTCGTGACCCCCATGCTGAACCCTTTCATCTACAGCCTGAGGAACAGGTGCTTGAAGAGGGCTCTACGGAAAGGGTTCTATAAAAGCTCATTTTCTGTCTGATAAAATTCAGACTGATTCTTGTTCCCAGGAAATGATTTTTACTACTTGTACATGATTTAGTAAATGTGTCATTATGTTCTGGAAAAAAGTATAAGGTATTAGTTTCTTAGAAACTTAAAAGACAATTGTTACTCTTGTATTAGTGAATTCTTCTTCAGAGGTTCCTGGTGAATCTATCAACTAATGGGAGTTTGTTGTTTTTGTCTCTGAAGATTGAATCCAGGGCATTGTGTATTCTGGTTAAAACTACTCTATCACTGAACTGTATGCCAGCTATTAGGACTTCTTTTTAAGTACTAACTTTGCAATTATTTTTATTTTCAAGTCAAGTTGTTCCTTTAAAATGTTCTCTTTGGAAGATATGTACTACATATATATTTGAATGCTATAACCATGTAGATTTATTTTACAATATACTGTCCCTGTTACTGAGACAGCAACTCAGATGCTTTGCATTGGGGTGACACTGGCGTTTATAAAACATCCCTGGTGATTGTTCAGTTAGAGGTGGACAGTTTCCCTTAGCCTCTTTCATATGTCCAACTTAATAGTTATAATAAAGGCTCATAAAATTAGTTTTGAGTCTCTTAGGTAGTATTCAATGGTTAATGTGCATGACAGCTGACAGAGAACCAGAAGTTCTCTGAGACTGCTGCTGATCTTAGCTGACTCTGAGGCTCTACTAACCTTACCGATAAAGATACATCACACTGGGATTGGCCATTCCTAGAACTCAGGGAACTTTTGGAGACAGGCTGTTGCTCAAGATAGCCTATCCCGCTTGAGCAAGTGGCCCTGGAAGATGAGGCACACAGACTCCTGCAGCTGCATCCGCTTCCCGATGCATGCCCAAGCCCCTATATAGATCTCTAACTCCTGATTCATAGTACAGCATGCCGGAAGACAGCTGTCCCTTACTGCCACCTTTGAATAAAACGCAATTCCGTCTGAGGTCTGGTTTGGTCTCTTTCCTTATCTCCTATTCCTCTATCCCCTACCCCCAAACCTTAAAAAACTACATTTCAGAGGCAAGTCAGCAGCCCTAGTGGGTATGTGCCCAGAGACACACAGATGTAAGGAACACAAAAGCCTGGAACCCTTCAGGAGCATCCTGATCGACTCTGTGATCTTAGGAGCTGGTGTAACTAAGGTCGTGGTTCTGTAGCAGGTAAATAAATCAGCATTTGCTGCTCTCTCTTTCCAGATTCAGGGCCTGGGTCTCTTCTGACTAGCACTCCATCCCTGTGTTGAAGAGTCAAGTCAAATAGCACGTGTTTCTCACGTAGCCCCAGACTCCCTCTTTTAGTTCTCTTAGCTGTTTTTCTTTGAGTTATTCTATCTGCCCAACAAGGACTTTCCCCAGCTCATGAGATGCCTCAGCTCACACATACTACCCACTCCATGTCCTCAAGTGACTGACACTACTCCGAACCAAGAAAACAATCACTGTAGTTGACAGAAAAGAAAAATAAATAGTTCATTGAATATTGTCTGAATTTTTCCTTTTCTTTGATTTATTTTGTTATTTTTATTTTATTTTTAAATATTTTATTTATTTATTTATTTATGTGTATGCATGTATTGCCTGCATGTAGGTAAGTGCACCCGTGTCATGCAATGCCCACGGAGGGAGGAAGCGGCTGTAGGATCCCCTGGAACTGGAGTTATGGACAGTTGATAGCTGCCATGTGGGTGCTGGGATTTGAACCTGGGTCTTAGAAGAAGCATTTCATTACAGCATTAACATATTCACTAAAAACTTCCAGAGCAAAGATGCAGCTCTTTCAATATTGGCTGTAAGTTTTTAGGTTCACAGTTGAATTAATACAGTTACACAGTTTTGAACTCAGCATAAACCCTATAAGACATAAAATTGAATGAGGTTTTAACCTTTCAAAAAGATCTCCATTTCATTTTAAAATACATTTCATACAGAAAAAACTAATTTTTAATGCTACTAATACTTAGATGTTTGCACATGCGTCTCTAATCTCTATGTATCTGATTATTACTAGTCACAGTCAGTTACACTCAGATCTTTGGCACCTCAATATGGATATAAAGTCATCAGGAAGATTTTAATTGTAATGTTTTTCACCTCTACTAATTAACATGAAGCAAATTTTTATGCTTCTTCCTCAAATATAACTCATTTAAAATTTTTGTTGATATTTTGTGTGTATTTCATACAGAACGTCCCAAACAATCTTATTCATCTATATACCCACATCCCAAATGGCACCCTCCCATAGCCTCCCTGCTCTGACATACTGGAGCCCATATACTCTGTCATCCCTGTTACTGTCCACTGTGTTGTCAGTGCCCCCAGCCATTCCCCAGTGCTTGTCCATCTGTTGAATTTAGTCAGCCTATCTAGAGTTCCTTGTTTTAGGAAGATCAGCTCTTCCTCAATCCGCTGAATCTAGTCAGCCTATCTAAAGTTCCTTGTTTAGGACAATTAGCTCTTCCTCATCTAGCATTAATCATTTGCCATTATTCTTTTAGATAAGATTGGGGTCTGCTGTTCATTTTCCTAGCTCTATGCTGGGTTACTGTCTGGGAGTCTCTTGGGCCACCATGGCCAACAACTCACAGGAAGGTATCTCCTGTCTGGCATTGTTTCTTGTTATGTAGCCTTTAGCTATACACATGGACCCTTTAAAAATTATATTGACCCCTTTAATCTTTGGTTATACTTTCCTTGTAGGTGTTTAAGACAGTACAATGGGCCCAGATAAAACCAATTTATTTTTACTCTTAAGGCTGTTTGAGGATCTGTTCCTCAGGGGTCACATGGGTGTGGGAGGAACTCCTGGCTCCTTTCTTTTACCACTTCCATCTATGTGAAGATAAGTCAAAGGTCCTACTCAACCATGGCTGCTTCATTAGGAAGCAGGGCGGAAATTTTTCCTCTGTGTTGACCCTCCTCTTTGTAGCCTGGGCACTTGTTCAAGTCCATTTGGTGGTGTCTCCATAGCCTCCCTGATCAAGAGGACAGGTGACTCACCACAGTTACAGGACATTTGAGAGATGCTCATAGTCCCCTTGAACTTAGTCGACCTAGGAGGGCAAGGAGCAAAAACTGTCCTTTATGTCCCTCTGACCAAATTAGCATAGGCCTCAAAGTGTGGCTGTTAAACATCCAAGAAGGTGGTTCTACCAGTCTGGTACTTTTATTTACCATGTGCCATGTAGATAAAGCTTGGTCAAAGACCAAACGTTCTCATATAAAACTTGCCTAAATATATATTATATTCCTTGAGCTAGTTGTATGTATAATTTGTCAGTAGGTTGTTGGACTAATATGGTTCCCTCTGATTTTTTTTTAACTAGCTAGGCATTATTTATCTCACATTGTTTAACTCTTCCACCATGTTTTCCCCATTTAAAACACCTCTGTTTTCTCCATTTCTCCCTTAATAATACCCTTCTCCTATGGTCTCACCTCTCTTGAGCTCCTTCTTTCCCTTTATCCCCTAGGTTCCTTGTATAACCTTGCCTCCCCCCACCTTAAAATAACCCCATTTTTACCCATATCTCACTTATTACCATGTTTCCTACTGTTCTTCTCTTTCAGATTCTTTCTTTTCTTTTACCTCCCTGGTTCCTTTTCATTATCCTGGTTCCTGTAGTTATGTCTGGATACATACTCACTTATCAGAGT
>NW_008330333.1:1247262-1259995 GCF_000622305.1 Nannospalax galili
AACTCTCTGTTCAACTCCTTAGCCCATCTTTTAATTGGGTTGCTTCTTGTCTTGATTCTCTGTTTTTTGAGTTTGTTATATATTCTGAATATTATACCTCTGTCAGCTGTTTTGCTGGTGAAGATTTTCTCTTATTCTGTGGGTTTTCTCTTCACTTCCTTGGGTGCTTCTTCTGATGTAGAGAAGCTTTTTAGTTCAATGAGGTCCCATTTGCTGATTCTTGACCTTGTTTCCTGCACAATTGATGTCCAGTTTAGAAAATCCTTTCCTACACCTATATCTTAGAGTAATTGCTACCTCTGTCAGCTGTTTTGCTGGTGAAGATTTTCTCTTATTCTGTGGGTTTTCTCTTCACTTCCTTGGGTGCTTCTTCTGATGTAGAGAAGCTTTTTAGTTCAATGAGGTCCCATTTGCTGATTCTTGACCTTGTTTCCTGCACAATTGATGTCCAGTTTAGAAAATCCTTTCCTACACCTATATCTTAGAGTAATTGCCAATGTTTTCTTCTAACAGTTTCAGAGTTTCAGGCTTCACATTGAGGTCTTTGATACATTTGGAGTTCACTTTTGTGCAAGGTGAAAGATAGAGTTTTAGAAGCCGGGCATGGTGGTGTACACCTGTAGTCCTAGCACTTGGGAGGCAGAGGCAGGTGGATCTCTGTGAGTTCAAGGCCAGCCTGGTCTACATAGTGAGTTCCAGGCCAGCTGTGGCTATAGGGAGAGGCTGTTTCAAAAAGACCCCCCTCCCCCCCAAAAGATGGGGGTTTAGTTTCATTCTTCTACAGGTGGTGATCCAGTTTTGCCAGCACCATTTGCTGAACATTCTGTCTTTCCTCCAATGAATGTTCTTGGCCCCTTTGTCAAATATCAGGTGGCTGAAATTTCGTGTACTCATGTTTGTGTCTTTAATTTTGTTCCATTGATCTAAGGGTCTATTTTTTGTGCCACTACCATATTGTTTGTATGACTATAGCTCTGTAATACAGTTTAAAATCTGGCATAGTAATCCCCCCCTGGCATTGTTCTTAGTGCTCAGGGTTGCATTGGCTATCTGAGGTCTTTTGTGCTTCCATATGAATCTTAGGACTGGTTTTATCCAATTCTGTGAGAATGTCATGGGGATTTTGATTGAGGTTACATTGAATTTATAAATGGCTTTTGGTAGGATGGTCATTTTCCAAATATTAATTCTTCCAATCCATGAGCATGGGAGGTCCTTCCATCTTCTGATGTCTTCCTCAGTCTCTTTCTTTAAAGACTGAAAATTTTCACTGTAGAGGTCTTTAATGTCTTTGGCCAGGTTTATTCCAAGATATTTTATTTATTTTTTTGCAGCTACTGTGAAAGGGGAGTGTTTCCATGTACTCTTTCTCTGATTGCTTGTTATTGATATATAGAAAGGTCACAGACTTTCGTAGGTTAATTTTGTAACCTGACACTTTACTGAATGTGTTAATCAGTTCTAGGAGTTTTCGGGTGGAATTTTTGGCATCTCTTAGATATCATATCATCTGCAAAAAGGGATAATTTGATCTCTTCTTTTCCAGTTATTACTCCTTTAATTTCCTTATCTTACTGTTTTTGCAAGAGTTTCAAGCATATGTTAAAGCGAAGTGGAGATAGTGGGCAGTCTTGTCTGGTTCCTGATTTCAATGGGAATGCTTCCAGTTTTTCTCCATTTAGAATGATGTTGGCTATGCATTTGTTATATATGGATTTAATTATGTTGAGTTATGTTCCCTTCTGTCCAATTCCCTCTAGGACTTTGTACATAAATCCACACTGAATTTTGTCAAAGGCCTTCTCTGCATCTATTGAGATGACCATGTGGTTCTTGTCTTTGAGCCCATTTATATGATTTATGATGTTTATTGACTTATGTATATTGAACCATCCCTGCATCTCTGGAATAAAGCTGACTTGATCATGGTGGATGATCTTTCTGATATGTGTCTGTATGCGGTTTGCAAGTATTTTATTGAGAATTTTTGCATCTATGTTCATTAAGGATATGGGTCTATAGTTTTCTTTTTTGTTGTTGTATCTTTACCTGGCTTTGGTATTAGAGTGATGCTGGCTTCATAGAAGGAATTTGGAAGTTCTCCCTCCATTTCTATCTTTTTGAATAAATTAAGTAGTATTGGATGTAGATCTTTAAATGTCTGATAGAATTCTGCTGTAAATCTATCTGGTCTTGGGCTTTTTTTAGTCAGGAGGTTTTGTATTAGTTTCAATTTCTTTTTGTGTTATGGGTCTGTATAATATTCCAGTTTATTTTTAATCATGTTATTACATATCCTTTGAAACTATCACTTGATGGGACAAGAGAGTTGACTCAGAGCAGTGGCTGCTGTTGCAGAGGACCTTGACTCAGTTACCAGCACCCACATGGCAGTAACAAACCATCAGTAACTTCAGTTGCAGGGGAGATGATGCCCTCTTCTGGCCTCTACAGGCATTGTACACACATAGTACACTTTCTTCATGCAGGTAATACACACATATGCATGAAATAAAAGTAAATCACAAAAAGAATTTAAAAAGAAAGCATCACTTGGTATTCTGTCTTTTTTGTCTCTCTCTTCCTCTTTCCGTCATGTCCTCTCTCTCTCTCTCTCTCTCTCTCTCTCTCTCTCTCTCTCTCTCCGTGGTTTCCCCCTCCTGTCTCAGCCTTCCCAGTGTTGGATTTGAGGTTTACTGCCATGTTCAGCTATGTGTTGCTTCTTTAGTCCCCCTGTGAGTCTCTGCTCAGAACTGGACAGGAAGAACAGGGTTAGGTCACACATTTTGGCTGTGTCATGGTGATATGCACTGGCCGTCCTTCAATCCTAATTCTAAATATCTTGGTCCTAACTGTTATGGAGGAAGTTGTGTATGTGTATGTGTGTGTGTGTGTGTGTGTGTGTGTGTGTGTGTGTGTATGATATAAACATGGTTCCCAGTGTTTCACCACACCAACATTATGTGGAACGATCTATTACAAGGAAACAGTAACCCATGAGTTGGGTGATGCCTCCAAAAATGCCTACAAAAAAGGTCTGGAATTTTCAATTTGGCAGAGAAAACTTCCCTTTGAACCAGACTCCATAGTATCCTGTTACTACACCTTAATAAAGTGCCCTTAATAGTCCTACCTGCAAAATAGAGATGATATAGTATCATTAATCACCTCTGAAGATGATCAGACATGTGAAAGCAAAGATTACACAAAACATAGGTTTACTCTCAAGTCTGAAAACAAAAACATAGAAAAATGTAATATTTCTATCAGTGGCAAAGACCCAGATCACCAAAGTCATGAAGGTTGACATAGAAAGGGCTGCATACTGGGATCTGTTTCAATCACTGTGGTCTTCTTCCTAACAGCTTTACATTTTGACCCCAGAGTTGGGCCTAAACTCTGATGATCTTTGTTGCCCTCATTGGCCCAAAGAGGCCAAAGATGTAGAGTGGGGAATTGTTCTCTTCTTGTTGTTAATGAGACTCTAAGGAAATTTGGTCCCAGTGGCCAAAGAGGCTTTTGTAAACACCTGCTCTGTGATTGTTCCACACATCTTTCCTGTTCAGAAGACCAAGACTCCAAATACTTGCTCCTCACCTGCTCAGGACCTGCCTATGTTACAAAGCCATCACACTCCTGAGGGAAGCCCTGTCCAGTTAGGTCAAAGTGGACAGCAGTGGACAGCACCAACCACCCCAGGAGTGGAGACACAAACATTTGTTCATTCAGAGATAAGTTCTTTTAGGAACCTGCTTAGCAACTTCTTCCAGAGCCAAGAAGTCATGATAAGAGTCCAGAATTCTTTTGTTGTCATTTGAGATAAACTAAATACTAGCCAACAATTTCTGTTTTCTTTTTGAGCCACTAGATGTTGGAGTAAGTCTGAGGTAGAAAGAAAATTGAACAACGTAAGTAGAGATACATCTAGTTTTAGAAACAGTGTTTTTTTTTTTTATTTTCATTATATTAAAAAAACAAGACTCAGGGATCACATAGGAAAAAGCATCAAAGTCAAATATTAGACAGTGAACCTTGGGTGGGGTAGTCACATCTTCCATCAGCAATGTAAGATAATCTGTGAACCTGTTCCTGCCTGGAGTCCTAGCAAATCCTGACCATTCCCATTGTGGGCTCAGACCATGAGAAAAATGAACCTGTCGAGGGTCTGTGAGTTCCTCCTTCTGGGACTCTCCTGGCAGCCCCAGCAGCAGCAGCCCCTCTTCCTGCTCTTCCTCATCATGTACCTGTCCACCGTCCTGGGAAACCTGCTCATCATCCTGGCCATTGGCACTGACTCCCGCCTGCACACCCCCATGTACTTCTTCCTCTGCAACCTGTCCTTTGTGGATGTCTGCTTCTCCTCCACCACTGTCCCCAAGGTGCTGGTCAACCACATACTCGGGAGTCAGGCCATCTCCTTCTCTGGGTGTCTCACACAGATGTATTTTGCCTATGTTTTTGCCGACATGGACAATTTCCTCCTGGCTGTGATGGCCTATGACCGCTTTGTGGCTATATGCCACCCCTTACACTACACAACAAAGATGACTCACCAACTCTGTGCCCTGCTGGTGACTGGATCCTGGGTCACTGCCAACCTGAACATCCTATTACATACTCTGTTGATGGCTCAACTCTCATTCTGTGCAGACAATGTCATCCCCCATTTTTTCTGTGATGCATCCCCCCTTCTGAAACTCTCCTGCTCAGACACACATTTGAATCAGATGATGATTCTTACTGAGGGGTCCCTGATCATGTTCATCCCATTTGTCTGCATCCTGGCCTCCTACATCCAGATCACCTGTGCTGTTCTGAGAGTCCCATCCCCAAGGGGAAGATGGAAAGCCTTTTCTACCTGTGGCTCCCACCTGGCTGTGGTCTGCCTCTTCTATGGCACCATCAGTGCTGTGTATTTCAACCCTTCATCCTCTCACTCAGCTGGGAAGGACATGGCAGCTGCTGTGATCTACACAGTGGTGACCCCCATGCTTAACCCTTTCATCTACAGCCTGAGGAACAGGGACTTGAAGAGGGCTCTATGGAAAGCATTTCCGCAGAAGCACATTTTCTGTCTGATAGAATCCATACCGATTCTTGTTCCCAGGAAATGATTTTCACTAACTGAATATGATTTAACAAATGTTCCATTATGTTCTGGAAAAAAGTATAAGGCATCATTTCCTGGGAAACTTTAAAGACAATTCTTAATCTTGTATTAGTGGACTCTCATTCACAGGTTGGCAGTGAATCTATCAATGAATGGACAATTTTTGTGTGTATGTGGCTTTCAAGATTGTACCCAGGGCACTGTATATGCTGATTAAGAGTACCTTACCACTGAACTATATGCCATTTAATGGGAATTCTTTTTTAAGTACAAACTTTGGAATTATTGGGTGTTCAAGTCAAGTTGTTCCCTTTAATTATTCTCTTTGGAAGGCATGTGCTACATATGTATTTGAGTACTTTAATCATGTGGATTTTAAAAATATATACTGTCTCTGATACTGAGACAGTAACTCACGTGCTCTGCATTAGGGTGACACTGAAGTTTGTAAAACATCCCTGGCAATTGTATGTTCATTCAGAGGTAGAGAGTTTGCTTTAGCGCTTTTCATATTTCCAAATAAATAACTATATTAAAGACTCATAAAATGATTTCTGAGTCTCAGAGACTAATGTGCATGACAGTATTTCAGAGGAGAGTCAGCAGCCCTGGAGGGCATGTGGTCACAGACCCAGAAGTGAGGAACACAAAAGCCTGAAACCTTCAGGAGCATCCTGTTTGGCCGGGTGACTTTATGAGCTGGTGTGGCTGAGGTCATATGGTTCTGGTATCAGGTAAGCAAGTGAGCCTTTGCTGTTCCCTCTGCCCAGATGCACTGCCTGGGTCTCTTTTGACCAGCGCTCCACCCAGGCCTTTGAGAGTCAAGACAGGCAGCATGACTTTCTAATGTAACCCCGATTTCTTCTTTGGTTCTCTCAGCTCCGTTTTTCTTTCAGTTATTCTATCTTCCCAACAAGGACTTTCCTAGCTAATGAGATGACTCTGAGCTCCCTAATAATACTCACTCCATGTCTTCAAGTGTCTGACAGTACTCCTAAATCAAAGGCAACAATCGGCTATAGATCAAAGAAAAGAAAAAGCGTTGAATGAATATTGCCTAAACATTTTCTTTTTTTTGATTTATTTTATTTTTATTTTACTTTTTATGTATATGAGTGTATTGCCTACATGTATGTAAGTGCATCCTTGTCATGCAGTGCCCACAGTCATCACAAGAGGGCATCAAATCCCCTAGAACTGGAATATGGACTGTTGTTGGCCTCCACGTGGGTGCTAGGTATTGAACCCAGGTCTTCTGCAAGAGCAGTCAGTGTTCTTAACTACCGAGACATTTTTCCAGTTTCTTTTCTTTGAATTTTAATTTTATGTGTATGGGTGTTTCGCCTGCAAGTATTTAAGTATACCCATGTATGCAAAGCCTATGGAAGCCAGAGGAGGGCGTCAGATCCCATGTATCTGGAGTTACTGACAGTTGTTAGTCTCCGTGTGGGTGCTGGGAATCGATCCTGGGTCCTCTGCAGCAGTATCCAGTGCTCTTAACCACTGAGCCAGCTCTTCAGCCCATTTTTTTTTCCTTTTATGATAGTAATGGGCCTAGGTCTTGCACCTGGACGCAAGCACTCTGCCTCTGAACGGTACCTTCTGCTTCTTTTACAGATCTTCACAATGCTTACTGATTAACCTTTTTGGAAGATGCAGAAACAGACAAATAGAGAAGAAAAAGAGGTGTGCACACCCTATCTTTCGGAAAAACATATTAGGAATATTTTTATATTGGATTGTCATCTTTATTCCTTCTTTTCATAAACACTGCTACTCTGGTTTAGCATTAGTCGTGTAAGATCTCACCTATGCACTGAAATTTCTTCAAAAACTTTCTTTGCCCTCTCTGTCTTCTCTGCCCTGGGAGCAGCTCTCCTGCCTTGACCCCTCACCCTTGAAAATGTATGCCTGCTCCAAGTTCCTCTCTACCTGATCCTTGGTGCAAAGCACCGCCCAGCTACTGAGTCGACCTTTAACTGCAATGGTGTTGAACTGACCAGAGACATTGGCAGATGAGAGCCTCAGCAGCTTGGCAGCCCCAGATCCCCTGACCTCACTTGTCCCTAGCCACAGCTTCCAAACCAGCACCATTTTGAGGGACATCAATACAGCAGCCAAGTTCATTGGGGGTGGGGCTGCCACCGTTGGGATGGCTGGCTCTGGGGCAGGGACTGGGACTGTGTTTGGGGGTCTCATCATTGGTTATGCCAGGGACCTATCTCTGAAGCAACAGCTCTTCTCCTATGCAATTCTGGGCTTTACTCTCTTGGAGGCCATGGGGCTCTTTTGCCTAATGGTGGCCTTTCTCATCCTCTTTGCCATGTGAAACAGCTGTTTCCACCTCCCACCGTTCTTTCTCCCATGTCTCGTCTACTCTGTATGTTCCTTTTCCTGTACCTCCCCAGGACGTCTGGGGAAAGTGGTTGGCTCAGGGTCTCACAGAGAGAAGACAAATAAATGCTGTAGTAATAAGAAAAAGAAAACCCTTTCTTTGCTGTGGGTGTGACCATACATTTGTATATAACATTTTTTTAAAAATGTGGCTTGTGAAATGTCTAGGCAGGTAAAAGCTCCTTCCACCAATGCTGATGACCTGAATTAAAGTCCTAAAACTCCAAGGTGCCAGGAGGAAACTGACTCCTGAAAGTTTTCCTCTGACCTACAGGCACACTGGCGTACACAGACACACACACACAATATGTTTAATCTCTGTGTGTGTGTGTGTGTGTGTGTACAGGCACACACATGCCATGGCATGTTGTGTGGAGTTCAGAGGACAACAGTTATCAGGCTGTTATTTCTTCCACTATGGTTTTCAGGGATCAAACTCAGATCACCAAGCTTGTCTGGCAAGTGCTTTTCCCTGCTGAGCCTACTTGCCAGCCCACATTTGGACATCATGATAGAACATGCCATTAGAAAAATTGGGGAAAATATAAAAGCAAAAGTCTTCACCTACATATTCCAGTCCCATCACCCAGATAATAAGCTTTCCTCTACTTTTCTTAATTTGCAAAATTGAAGTTATTCTGCATTTGAAACCTCTTTCTTTGGAGACAGGGTCTCCTGTTAGCCTCAGATGACATGGAACTCTCTATGTAGACCAGGCTTACCTTGATCTCACAGAGATCTGCCAGCCTCTACCTTCAGAGTTCTGGGATTAAAGGCACGCACCACTAAGTCTGGCCCCTCTGGAATCTTTTTTTTTAACTTTATGGGTATGCGTGTATTGCCTGCATGTAGGGAAGTGCACCTGTGTCATGCAATGCCTGTGGAGGACAGAAGAAGCTCTTGGATCCCCTGGAACTGGAGTTACAGACAGTTCTTAGATGCCATGGGGGTGCCCGATTCAAACCCGGGTCTTCTGCAAGAACAACCAGTGTTCTTAACCGCTGAGCCATCTCTCCAGCCCCTCATTTGGAACTTTTTAGCATTCATATTTTTGTCTATCATTTCATTTGATTGTGATGAGATTCTGACAACAATATTGGTCAAGCTCTGTTATTGACAGAAACAGTGGGGGTGGTTACCCACTTTTTCTGTGATGTGACCCGTCTCCTGAAGCTCTCCTGCTCAGACACATACCTCAACATGATGATGATTCTCATGAAGGGGTCCCTGATCATGTTCATACCATTTTTCTGCATCCTGGCCTCCTACATTCACATCAACTGTGCTGTTCTGAGAGTCCCATTCCCAAAGGGAAGGTAGAAAGCCTTCTCCACCTGTGGCTCCCACCTGGCTATGGTATTGCTTTTCTCTGGCACCATCAGCGCTGTGTATTTCAACCCCTCATCCTCTCACTCTGCTGAGGACATGGCAGCTGCTGTGATGTACACAGTGGTGACCCCCAGGTTGAACCCTTTCATCTGCAGCCTGAGGAACAGGAACTTGAAGAGAACTCTATGGAAAGCATTTCCACAGAAGCACATTTTCTGTCTGATAGAATCCAGACTGATTCTAGTTGCCAGGAAATGATTTTCAGTCATTTAGATTTAGCAAATGTTACATTAAGTTCTGCAAAAAAGTATAAGGTGTCAGTTCCTGGGAAACTCAAAGGACAATTATTACTATAGTATTAGTGGATGCTATTTGATGGTTTCCCAGAGAATTTATCAATGATCTTTGTTGTTTTTGTGACTCTGAAGATTGTACCAGGGCATGGCATATGCTGGGTAAGAGTTCCGTACCACTGAACTATTTGCCAATTGTTTGAATTTCTTTTTAAGTAATAATTTTGGAATTATTTTGATGTCTTGGTTGTTAGCTTTTTTTTTTTTTTTTGGTCTTTCTGAGACAGGGTCTCTCTGTAGCACCAGCTGTCCTGGAACTCACTATGTAGACCAGGGTGGCCTTGAACTCACAGAGATCTGCCTGCCTTTGCCTCCCAAGTGCTGGGATTAAAGGTGTGCACCACCACGCCCAGCTGGTTGTTAGCTTTTTAAAAAAATAAATAATCTATTGAGAAATTCATACAGGCATAGAAGGTGTTTTGATCAAATCCATGCCCACTCCCTTCCCTCCAACTCCTCCCATATCTCCCCATGACTTTTTCTGATAACTTTTCTGATAAATTATTTGATTTATTTATTTTTTTAATGGGGCTTTTGGCTAGTCTAACTAACATTCCCCCCTCTGAAGAGGTAACCCTAAAATCTTTTAAGGATTACATAGACGCTTCCAAATACTTTTGACATTTTTGGCCTTTGGAACAGAGTATTGTTGGGGAACCCTGCTGTTAAGGTAGGCTCCTTTCTTAGCAGGGGCTTCCTGCCTGACTTGGAAAGTGCCTCCAAGCATGGATGCCTGACCTTATTCAGAACATGACCTTTGGCATAGTTACCGGCAACAAAAACTGCCCCCAGGTTTTTTTCTATATGATAATTAGGCATTGCCCTATAGCCAGATGATAGGATCCCACTACTGCATGTAAATAAAGCATACTATGAGTGCTTATCTGATGAAGCTTTGGCTACTGCGTCCACACTATATTTTCCCTGACCCGCACTGAATAAACGGAGTTGTATCACTGAATCTGGAGCTGTTTAACTGAGTCTGGAGTTGTATCACTGAATCTGCCTCCCCGGAAGGGCTTTCTTCTGTCAGTGCTCATTAGCTGTCCTGACCCCAGTTGTTGCTTCTGCTCCCTTGTTGGCCAACAACCCACGAGGGGAGGGAGAGACCCCACAGAGTATGTTGCTAAGAGCCCCACAGACATATTGATTTTTAGCCAAGAAACTGGCTACTTTTCTTTGGGGTCTTTATACCCTAACTGCCTAGCCAATTCCTACTTCCTATTTTTATCACACCATCCTCTGAAGAGGTTACCCAAATTGCCAGTAGGGAATCGGGATGCAGACAGCTCTGGCTTCTTCCATGCTAAACAGGGATGCAGAGTGTGGCAATTGGAGTACCTCTTCAGTGGGTCTATCTAAAAGACTCCCAAATTACATAACTCTCATCTCTAAGGGGAAAAGAATGTCCTTGAATCAAGAATAGGAGATGAGAATGAGAAGTAAAGGCAAGAGTAATTAGCATTACGAGTTCTAGGTAGGGAACTAGAAAAATGTCAGAACAGGGCAACTGTCAAATGTTCATATGAGAGTCCATTGGATATTCTGGACAAGGGCTTCCAAAAGCATCACTATATTGGGTTCCTCCTCATTTTTCTTTTGTCTTCCAAGGCTGAACTCTAGAGTGATGGATTCATGATTTTCTTTCAGGTATTTTGATAGCTGTATGGGTGATTAGAATCAGTGTCATTCCCTCTCAAAGGCTTTGAAATAACTGAAGTGTTGCTGAGGTGTATGTATGACCTGAGGGTATGCCCACTGGAAAGCCTTTACCCAGCATGAGTAATGCCTTCTCTTCTTATCCTTCCCCATATTGTATACTTTAGCCTTCCCCAAATCCAGGAGGCCATGGGTGATTAGGGCCAAATTACATAGAGTTGGCTGGGAAGAGTAGCTGGATAATCCAGCGAGGGTCCAATGAACCTACTTGTCCCTCCTCTAATGAATGAGCACAACCATCAACAAGCCCAATTATGATGGTGTTCAGCAATCAGGCTCAGCTGAAGTAGTGATGATGGTAGTTATTTCATTCAAAAGGGACTGCTGTATAGCATCATATTTTTAAAGGAACCTGGTATTTAAAAGGATTTGGTTCTAGGATCCACATATGTGGGAGAACATATATGTTGTTTGTTTTTCTGAGTCTGTGTTACTTCACTTAGTATAACAGTTTCTAGATCCACCCATTTACCTGAAAATTTCATTATTTCATCTTTCTTTACTGCTGAATAGAACTCCATTATGTAAATATACCACATTTTTTTAAATCACTCGTCAATTGAGGGACACTTAGGTTGCTTCCCTCTCTTAGCTATTGTGAAAAGAGCAGCAACAAACATGGTTGTACAAGTTTCTCTACAATAGAATGAGTCCTTTGGGTATATGCCAAGGAGTAGTATAACTGGGTCATATGGTAGGTTAATTTTTAGTTTTTTAAGAGTTCTCCACACTGTTTTCCACAGAGGTTGCATGAGTTTGCAATCCCACCAGCAGTGAATGAGCGTTCCCCTTTCTCCATATCCCCACCAGCATTTGGTATCATTTGTTGCCTTGATCCTAGCCAGTCTGATTGGGGTAAGGTGAAACAGGGTGGTTTTAATTTGAATTTCCCTAATTACTAATGATGTTGAACAGATTTTGAAATGTTCTTAATCATGTTTATTTCTTCCTTTGAGAACTCTCTGTTTAGATCTTTAGCCCATCTTTTCATTGGGTCATTTGATTTCTTGTTTCTTTGTTTTTGAGTTCTTTTATATTCTGGATGTTAAACCCCTGTCAGATGTATCACTGGGTAATATTTTTTTCCCATTATGTGGGTTTTCTCTTTACTTTTTTGGTTGTTTCTTTTGCTGTACAGAAGCTTTTTAGTTTAATGAGGTCCCACTTGTTGATTGTTGACCTTAGTTCCTGAGCAACTGCTGTCTGATTTAGAAAATCCTTTCTTACCCCCATATCTTGTAAGTAACTGTCAATATTTTCTTCTAATAGTTTCAGGGTTTCCAGTTTTACACTGAGGTCTTTGATCCATCTGGAGTTGACTTTTGTGCAAGATGAAAGATAAGGATCTGGTTTCATTCTTCTACAGGTGGAGATCCAGTTTTGCCAGCACCATTTGTTGAAGATGCTGTCTTTCTTCCATTGTGTGTTCTTGGCACCTTTGTCAAATATCAGGTGGCTGAAATTGTGTGTACTCGGGTTTGGATCTTCAATGATGTTTCATTGATCTATGTGTCTATTTTGGGGCTAGTACCATGCTGTTTTTAAAACTATAGCTCTGTAGTATACTTTGAGATCTGGTATATTAATCTCCCCAGGCTTGTTATTTGTGCTCAGGGTTGCTTTGGCTATCTGGGGTCTCATGTGCTTCCATATGAATTTAAGGATGGTTTTTTTCTAATTCTGTGAAGTATGTCATGGGGATTTTGATTGGGATTGCCTTGAATCTATATATTGCTTTTGGTAGGATGGTCACTTTCACAATATTAATTCTTTCAATCCATGAGCATGGGCGGTCCTTCCATCTCCTGGTGTCTTCCTCAATCTCTTT
>NW_008330333.1:1260067-1268885 GCF_000622305.1 Nannospalax galili
TTAAATTTTTTTTACAGCAATTGTGAATGGGAGCATTTCCCTGTATTCTTTCTCCAATTGCTTGTTATTGGTATATAGAAAGGCTACTTATTTTCATAGATTGATTTTATAACCTGCCACTATACTGAAAGTGTTGATCAGTTCTAGGAGTTTTCTGGTGGACCTTTTGGGATCTCTTAGGTATGGTATCATATCATCTGCAAAAAATGATAGTTTGAAAAAAAGCGATAGTTAGAACAGAAGTGACCTCTTCTTTTCCAGTTACTACTCCTTTAATTTCCTTCTCTTGTCTTATTGCTCTAGCAAGCATTTCAAGCACTGTGTTGAAAAGGAGTGGTGATAGTGAACACCCTTGTCTGGTTCCTGATTTTAGTATGAGTGCTTCCAGTTTTTCTCCATTTAGAATGATGTTGGCTATGGGTTTGTTATTATAGCTTTAATTATGTTGAGGTATGTTCCCTGAAGTCCAATGCCGTCTAGAACTTTGAACATAAATGCATGCTGAATTCGGTCAAAAGCCTTTTCTGCATCTATTGAGATGACAATGTGGTTTTGGCCTTTGAGTCCATTTATATGATTAGTGACTTTTATTGAATTATGTATATTAAACCAGCCCTGCATCTTTGGGATAAAGCCTACTTGATCATGGTGAATGATTTTTTGATGTGTGTCTGTATGTGGTTTGCAAGTATTTTGTTGAGAATTTTTGCATCTATGTTCATTAAGGATATGGGTCTATAGTTTCCTTTTTTGGTTATGTCTTTACCTGGTTTGGGTATTAGAGTGATGCTGGCTTCATAGATGGAATTTCAGAGTTCTCTGTTTCTATCATTTTGAATAATTTAAGTATTATTGGTTGGAGGTCTTCTTTAAATATCTGGTAGAATTCTGCTGTAAATTGTAAATCCACTGGGCTTTTTTTAGTTGGGAGGCTTTGTATTACGGTTTCAATTTTCTTATATGTTATGGGTCTGTTTAAACTGTTGCTCTTGGTTTAACTTTGGTGGTTCCCATGATTTTAGATATCCATCCATTTCTTTTAGATTTTCAGATTTAGTAGAGTATAGGTTTTTAAAATATTCATTAGGGGAGTTCTTAATGCCATGGACTGGCAGCATGGTGGAGATTCTGAAGAGTCTGTTTCACTGAAACAAAGTGGGTCTCTTTCTTTCTTTTTGTTAACTGGACTAAGGGTCTGTCTATCTTGTTTAGCTCTTCAAAGAACCAGCTCTTAGATTCATTGATTCTTTGTATTGTTTTCTTGTTTCTATTTCATTAATTTCTGCTCTGATTTTTTTTATTTCTTCTTATATGCTGTGTTTGGGTTTCATTTATTGTTGCCTTTCCAGAGTCTTGAGTGCTCTTTCTCTGTTTTTAATGAAGCCACTTTCTAATTTTTTAATGTAGGCACTTTGAGCTATAAACTTCTTTCTTAGGACTGCTTTTAAAATGTCCCAGAGGTTGTGTTGTATTGTATTATCCTTTTCGTTGAATTCCAGGAATTCTTTTATTTCTTTCTTAATTTCTCCTTTGACCCAACTCGTTGTTTAGGAGTGTGTTGTTTAATTGCCATGAGTTCCTGTAGTGACTTGGGTTTTGTCCAGTGTTGATTTTGAACTTTATTGCATTGTGGTCTGATAGAATGCATGGAATTAGTTAAAATTTTGTATTTGTTGAGGTTTGTTTTGTGGTCCAGTATGTGGTCAATTTTTGAAAAACTTCCATGGGGTGCTGAGTAGAAAGTGTATTCTTTGGTGCTTTGGTGAAATATTCGAAAGATGCCTGTTAGGTCCATTTAATGTATGGTATCATTTAATTCAGATGTTTCTCTGTTTATTCTTTATCCTGTTGACCTGTCTAATGGAGACAGTGGGATATTGAAGTCCTCTGCTATTACTGAGTTGGGGTTAATCTGTGCCTTAAAGCCCTATAGTATTGTTTTATGAAGTTGGGTGCACCAGAGTTTGGTGCATATATGTTAAGGGTTGTAATATCTTCCTGGCTAACTGTTCCTTTGATCAGAATGAAGTGACCCTCCTTATCTCTTCTGATTAGTTTTATTTTGAAGGCTATTTCATCATATAAATTGCAACCCATGCTTGTTTCTTATTGCCATTTGCTTGGAATGTTCTTTTCCATCCTTTTACCTTAAGGTAGTGCCTGTTTTTGAAGGTGACATGGGTTTCTTGCAGACAGCAAAGAGATGGATTGTATTTCTTAGTCTAGTCACTTAGCCTGTGTCTTTTCCCTGGGGAATTCAGTCCGTTGATATTTATGGTTATTATTGAAAGATGTGTATTGTTGCCATCATTTTGATTGCTGTTTGTGTTCTCTGTCTAATTTTGTGTTTCTTCGATTATACCTTTATTATTTTCTTTTGTTGTCCTGGGGTATAGTTGTTTCTCTTTCTGCTCTCTGTATTGCTTCAGGTATTCTTTGAAGGGCTGGTTTTGTGGACATGTATTCTTTCAGGCTATTTGTGTCATGGAAGATTTTTCTTTCCCCCTTAACTATAATAGACAGTTTTGCTGGGTAAAATATTCTGGGCTGGCATCTATTTTCATATAGAACTGGAAATACCTTGTTCCAGGCTCTTCTTGCTTTCATAGTTTGCACTGATAAGTCAGCTCTAACTCTGATGGGCTTTCCTTTGTATGTGACTTGTTTTTCTTATCCTGCTTTCAGTGTTCTCTCTTTGTTCTGTCCTTTTAGTGTTTTTACCATGATACATCATGGGGAGTTTCTTTTCTGAGCCTATTTGGTGTTCTATGTGCTTCTTGTATTTGTATGGGGATGTCTTTCCTTAATTTTGGGAAATTCTCTTCTACAAGCCCATTTAAGATGTGGTCAATACCATTAACCTGAAATTCTTCTCCTTCCTCTATTCCTATTTTTGATAGATTTGGTCTTTTCATGGTGTCCCACATCTCTTGTATATTCTATTCCTGTGTTTTTAAAAAATTTTCTGTAATCTTTGGTTGAGTTATCCAATTCTTCAACTTTATCCTCCAGAGATGATATTCTGTTTTCCATTTCATTCATTCTAGTGGTGAGGCTTTCCCCTGTTGTTTCAAGTTGGCTTATTGAATTTTGCACTTTCTTCTTCATTTCTGCTGGGTTTTTTTCAATGTTTCTATCTCTTTTTTGAATTTATTGAGAAGTTTATCCCTATCTTCTTTTAGTTCTTTGATTTGTTTGTTCGTGTGTTCTTTAAATTCATTTAATTCCTTGATCATGTTTATGATTGCTCCTTTAAATTCAGAGTCCTGGGTTATCTCTAGGGGGTTCTCCTTGTAGACCTCTTCTACAGTATTGGTGGAGTTAGGTGGGGACATAGTGTTTTGGCTTTCCATTTCATTATTCTTTCATTGTGATTTTGGCATGTGACTTTCTTTTGTTGTTTATGATTCTGATATGGGAATTAAGTTGAATTATGCTTCTGTTTGTGTTTGTATTCCGGGTGCCTAGATCCTTTCTTTATTGGTTATGTAAAGCTGGTTGGTACAGGGTTTATGTTCTCTCAGGTTTAATTTGGAGGGAACTGATGGCTTCAGATCAGTTATTCAGGAGTACCCACAGAAGCCCAAATCAGGTTCCAGTCAGGTACAGTCAGGCTTCCTTCACAAAGTGTAGGCAGGAGCCAGGTGCTGTCAGGCAGTCCTCTGCATTCTCAGCCCCTATGCTAGAGGGAGGCCAGAGGAGGCGAGAGAGTCCAGAAATCAGCAGTCTCTGGCCATGTGATGAGATCATAGCCTCTACACCAATGGAGGTTGAAACCCACCCTCTCAGGCTGTCTGCTAGGATCTCAGCCTTAGCCTACCAAAGCCAGATCTGCCCTTTGGCCTTGGGAGGGGCCTCATGAAATCCCAGGTAGGGGGATGGGTATGGTGCAGTTAGGGGACGCTCACCACCACGTGGAGGCAGGATCCAGGGGCTCTCAGGCAGTCCCCTGCATTCAGGCCCTGTGCCAGAGGGAGGCCAGAACTCGGCAGTCTCTGGTGGTCTGCTGAGATCAGAGCCACTACACCGATGGAGTTCCAAACCCACCCTATCAGGCTGTCTCCTAGGATCTCCTCATCTTAGCTTTAACCTTTAGCAGCTCTGTTATTACCCCTGCCCTAATCTTAGATTTATTTTATGTTTAAGTTATATTGTTTCTTTTAAGTGTTCTCTTTGGAATATATGTGCTATATATGTATTTGAATACTGTAACGAACCATGTAGGGTTTTTTCTTTTTTACAGTTTTCTGACTGATACTGAGACAGTAACTCAGGTCCTCTGCATTATGGTGACACTGAAGTTTATAAAGCATCTCTGATAATTGTGTATTCAGTCAGAGGTGCAGAGTTTGCCTTAGCCTCTTGATATATCCAACCTAATAGCTATTATAAAGGTTCACAAGAGGAGTTTTGAGTCTCTTAGGTCATATTCAGGGACTAATGTGCATGCAGCATTTCAGAGGAGAGTCAGCAGCCCTGGGTGGCCACAGTCACCCAGAGGCGAGGACCACAAAAGCCTGGAACCTTTCAGGAGTATCCAGATTGGCCAGGTGACCTTGGGAACTGGTGTGGTTGATGGAAAGGGTCTGGTATGAGTTAAATAAATCTGCATTTGCTGTTCCCTCTGTCTAGGCCTGGCTCTTTTCTGACCAGGGTTGCTGGTTCAGGTTTGATCCACCCTGGCCTTGGAGAGTGAAGTCAAGCAGCAGGTGCTTCTCATGCAACCATGGATTCCCTCTTTTGATTCTCTCAGCTGTTTTTCTTTGAATTATTCTGTCTGCCCAACAAAGACTTTCTCCAGCTCATGAAATGCCTCAGCTCACACATACTATCCACTTTGTGTCCTCACATGTTTGACACTGCTCCTAAACCAAAGAAAATAATCAACTCTAGTTGAAAGAAAAGAAAAACAGTTTAATGAATATTGCCTGAATTTTTCTTATTTAAATTATTTCTTTTTCTTTCTTATTTTCTTTTTAAAAATTATTTATTTAATAACCAAATGATTAGAAGAAGTGTTTCATTACAACAGCATTGATATATTCAATAACAATTTCCAGAGCAAAGATGCATCTCTTTTAAAAGTGGCTGTAAATTTTTAGGTTCACAGTTGAATCAATACAGTCATACAATAGTGTACTCAGTTTATAAGCCCTTTTAGCTTGGTTTCCCTTAAGTAGAAAGAGAACTAAAATGAATATCTTAGAGGATAAGTAGTATGACATCTCAGATTTGTTTTAAAATATTTATTTGAGGCTGAAGAATAAGATATAAATGAAATATCACTTAGATGTTTGCACATGTGTCTAATCACAGTTGGTTACTTTCTGAGATACTTGGCACCTGAGCATGGACATAAAGTCATTGGGTAGATTTCAATGGTAATGTTTTTCACCTCTACTAATTAACATGAAGCAAATTTTTATGCTTCTTCCTCAAATATAACTCATTTTTAATTTTTTTAATTCTTTTTTGTGTATTTCATACAGAACAACCCAAACAACCCTCCCATAGACTCCACCTCCCCTATTGGAGCCCATATACTCTGTCATCCCTGTTACTGTCCACTGTGTTGTTGGCAACCCCAGCCATTCACTAGTGCTTGTCCATCTGCTGAGCCTAGTCAAGCCTATATAGAGTTCCTTGGTTTAGGAAGATCAGCTCTTCCTCATCTAGCAGCAATCAGTTGCCAATATTCCTTTAGATAAGATTGGGGTCTGCTGTTCATTTACCCAGTTCTATGCTGAGTTACTGTCTGGGAGTCTCTTAGGCCACCCTGGCCAACAACTCAAAGGAAGGTATCTCCTGTCCGGCATTGTTTCTTGTTATGTAGCCTTTACCTATACACATGGATTCTCAAAGAATTATATTGATCCCTTTAGTCTTTCGTTATACTTTCCTTTTCGGTGTTCAAAATCATACAGTTGTCCCAGATAAACCAATTTACCTTTACTCTTAAGGTCATTTGAGGGTCTGTTCCTCAGGGGTCACATGGGCTTGGGAGGAGCGCTTGCTTTCTTTCTTTTACCAGTTCCATTTATGTGAAGATAAGTCAAAGGTCCTATTCAACCATGGCTGGCTTCATTTTTGAAGCATGGAGGAAATATTTCCTGTGTTGACCCTCCTGTTTGTAGACTGGACACTGGTTCAAGTCCATCTGGTGGGGTCTCCATGTCCTCCTTGATCAAGATACAGGTGACTCACCACAGTTACAGGACATTTTGAGAGATGCTCTATAGTCCCCCTGAACTTAGTTGACCTATGAGGGCAAGGAGGAAAAACGGTACTTTAAGTCCCTCTGAGCAAATTAGTATAGGCCTCAAAGTATGGCTGTTAAACATCCAAGAAATTTAGTTCCACCAGTCTGGCGCTTTTAATTACCATGTGCTATATAGATAAAGCTTGGGCAAAGACCAAAGGTTCTCAGATAAACCTTGCCTAGACATATATTATGTTCCTTGAGCTAATTGTTTGTATAATTTGTCAGGAGGTTGTTAGACTAATATAGTTCCCTCTGGTTTTTTAAAAACTAGCTGGGCATTATTTATCTTTCACATTGTTTAACCCTCCACCATGGTTTCCACATTTATGTTACTCCCATTTTTCCCATTTCTCCTTTAATAATACCCTTCACCTATGGTCCTACCTCTCTTGAGCTCCTTCTTCCCCTTTATCTCCAAGTTTCCTTTTATAACCCTCCCTCCTTCCTCCCTTGAAATAACCCCATTTTTATCTATATCTCCCTTATTAAGGCCTGTCTCCTACTGTTCTTCTCTTTCAGATTCTTTCTTTTCCTTTACTCCCTGTTTCCTTTCCATTATCCTGGTTCCTGTAGTTATGTCTGGATACATACTCACTTATAAGGTTTTGGTGCTAGGATCCACACATGCAGGAGAACATACATTGTTTGTTTTTCTGAGTCTGTGTTACTTCAGTTAGTATAACAGTTTCTTTTTCCATCCATTTACCTGCATATTACATGATTTCACCTTTCTTTATTGCTGAGTAAAACTCCATTATATAAATGAACCACAGTTTCATTATCCACTTGTCAGTTGAGGGACACTTAGGTTGCTCCCACCTCTTAGCTATTGTGAAAAGAGCAGCAACAAACATGGATGTACAAATAGGAAGAGTTCTTTGGGTATATGCCAAGGAGTGGTATAACTGGGTCAAGTGGCAAGTTCATTTGAATTTTTTAAGAGTTCGCCCTCCGCTTTCCATAGGGGTTGTACAAGTTTGCAGTCCCACCAGCAGTGGATGAGCGTTCCCCTTTCCACACATCCTCTCCAACATTTGGTATAATTTGTCCTCTTGATCTTAGCCAGTTTGACTGGGGTAAGATGAAATCTTAAAGTGGTTTTAATTTGCATTTCCCTAATTACTAATGATGTTGAGCACCTTTAAAGATCTTTTAGTCATTATTATTTCTTCTTTTGAGAACTCTCTATTCAGATCTATAGACCATCTTTTTTTGATCTTTTTGAGACAGTAGTGGGTTTTCTCTTCACTTCCTTGATTGCTTCTTTTGATGTACAGTAGTTTTTTAGTTTAATGAGGTCCCATTTGTTGATTCTTGACCTTGTTTCCTGAGTAATTGATGTCCAGTTTAGAAAATCCTTTCCTACAGCTATATCTTACAGGCTATTTCCTCTAACAGTTTCAGAGTTTAAGGGTTTACATTGAGGTGTTTGATCCATTTGGAGTTGACTTTTGTGCAAGGTGAAAGATAGGGGTTTAGTTTCATTCTTCTACAGGTGGAGATCCAGTTTTGCCACCACCATTTGCTGAACATACTCTTTCCCCCAGTGAATGTTCTTGGCTCCTTTGTCAAATATGAGGTGGGTAAAATTGCATGTACTCATATTTGGGTCTTCAATTACGTTCTATTGATCTAAGGGTCTATTTTTGTGCCAGTACCATGCTGTTTTTTTGACTATAGCTCTGTAATACAGCTTAAAATTTGGTATAATAATGCCCCCAGCATTGCTCTTAGTGCTCAGGGTTGCTTTGGCCATCTGAAGTCTTTCATGCTTCCATATGAATCTTAGGATTTTTTTTACAATTCTGTGAAGAATGTCATGGGGATTTTGATTGGCATTGCATCGAATCTATAAATGGCTTTTGGTAGGATGGTCATTTTCACAATATTAATTCTTCCAATCCATGAGCATGGGAGGCCCTTCCATCTTCTGATGTCTTCCTCAATCTCTTTCTTTAAAGATTTAAAATTTTCATTATATAAGTCTTTAATGTCTTTGGTCAGGTTTATTCTGGGATATTTTATTTTATTGTTTTGCAGTTATTGTGAAGGGGAGTGTTTCCATGTACTCTTTCTCTGGACACTTGTTATTGATATATAGAAAAGCTACAGACTTTTGTAGATGAATTTTGTAATCTGCTACTTTACAGAACATGTTAATCATTTCTAGGAGTTTTCTGGTGGAATTTTTGGCATCTCTTAGATATCATATCTTCTGAAAAAAGAGAAAATTTGATTTCTTCTTTTCCAATTATTACTCCTTTAATTTCCTTCTCTTGTCTTATTGCTCTTGCAAGAGTTTCAAGCACTATGTTAAAAGGGAGTGGAGATAGTGGACCACTTTGTCTGGTTCCTGATTTTAATGGGAATCCTTCCAGTTTTTCTCCATTTAGAATGATGTTGGCTGTGGGTTTGTTGCATATGACTTTATGTTGAGGTATGTTCCCTCCAGTCTAATTCCATCTACGACTTTGAACATAAATGCATGTTGAATTTTGTCAAAGCCCCTCTCTGCATCTATTGAGATGACCATGTGGTTCTTGTCTTTGAGCCCAT
>NW_008330333.1:1268972-1271526 GCF_000622305.1 Nannospalax galili
CTGGAATAAAGCCAACTTGATCTTGGTGGATGATCCTTTTGATGTGTGTCTGTATGCGGTTTGCAAGTTTTTTATTGAGAATTTTTGCATCTATGTTCATTAAGGATATGGGTCTATAGTTTTCTTTTTTGGTTGTATCTTTACCGGGTGTAAGGAAATTCTTCCTCCATTTCTATCTTTTTGAATAAATATGTAGTGTCGATATAGATCTTTTTTAAATGTCTGGTAGAATTCTACTGTAAGTCCATCTGGTCCTGGTTTTTTTTTTTTTTAAGTGGGGAGGTTTTGTATTACTGTTTCAATTTCCTTATGTGTTATGGGTCTGTTTAAGCTGTTACTCTCTTCTTGGTTTAGTTTTGGTGGTTCCCATGCCTTTAAATACCCATCCACTTCTTTTAGGTTTTCAAATTTGGTAGCATATAGGTTTTCAAAGTATTCACTTATAATGTTCTGGATCTTTTTGGTGTCTGTTGTGATGCTTCCCATTTCATCTCTGATTTTGATGGTTTGGAAGTGCTCTCTCTTTCTTTTGGTTATCTGGGCTAGCACTCTCTCAATCTTGTTTATCCTTTCAAAGAACCAGCTCTTGGATTCGTTGATTCTTTGTATTTTGTTGTTGTTTCAATTTCATTAATCTGCTCTGATATTTGTTATTTCTTCTTGTCTTCTGGGTTTTCTTTCATTTGTTGTTGCTTTTCAAGTGTCTTGATTTTGAATGTTAAGTCACTTATTTGGTTTCTTTCTGATTTTTTAATGTAGGCACTTAGAGCTCTAAACTGTCATTTATTTGTTTTCTTTCTGATTTTTTTTAATGAAGGCACTTAGAGCTATAAACCTCCCTCTAAGGACTGCTTTCAACATGGTCCAGAAGTTTTGTTGTGTTGTATTGTCCTTTTCATTTAGTTCCAGGAATACTTTTTTTTTTAAAATTTCACTTATTATTTTAATTTTTTATGGGTATGTGTGTATTGCCTGCATGTAGGTAAGGGCACTCATGTCATGCAATGCCCACAGAGGTCAGAAGAGGCTGTTGGATTCCCTGGGACTGGCGTTACTGATAGTTGTTAGCTGCCATGTGGGTGCTGGGATTTGAACCCAGGTCTTCCACAAGAACAACCAGTGTTCTTAACTGCTGAGCCATCTCTCCAGCCCCATAGTTCCATGAATACTTTTATTTCTTTCTTAATTTCTCCTTTGACCCATTCATTATTCAGGAGTGTGTTGTTTAATCTCCATGTGTTCATGTAGTTACTAGGATTTCTTTCAGTGTTGGTTTTAAGCTTTATTGTATTGTGGTCTGATAGAATGCATGGAATTATTTCAATCTTTTTTAATTTGTTGAGGCTTGTTTTGTGCCCCAGTACATGGTCGATTTTGGAGAAAGTTCCATTGGGCACTGAATAGAAAGTATATTCTTTGGTGCTTGAGTGGAATATTCAGTAGATGTCTGTTAGGCCCATTTGATGTATGGTATTGTTTAAGTCAGATGTCTCTCTGTTAATTCTCTGTCCTGTTGACCTATCTAATGGAGACAATGGGGTACTGAAATCCCCTACTATTAATGAGTTGGGATTAATCTGGGTCTTAATGTCCTGTTGTACTGTAAGTTGAGTGCACCAGAGTTTGGTGCATATATGTTTATGATTGTAATATCTTCTTGGTCAATTGTTCCTCCTTTTCTCTTCTGATTAGTTTTAGTTTGAAGTCTATTTTGTCAGATATTGGAAATGCAACACCTGTAATTTTTTTCTTAGTACCATTAACTTGGTATATTTTCTTCCATCCTTTCACTTTGAGGTAGTGTCTGTCCTTGAAAGTGAGATGAATTACTTGCAGACAACAAAAAGATGGGTTTTGTTTCTTAATCCATTCAACTAGTCTATGTCTTTTGACTGGGGAATTCAGTCCCTTGATATTTAAAGTTATCAATGAAAGATGTGTATTGATTCCTCTCGTTTTTATTTCTGTTCACATTCTTGGTGTAGCTGTGCATTTCCATAGTTATACCTTCATTAAGTTTCTTTTTGTAACCCCTTGGGTATAGTCGTTCCTTTCTTTGGCTCTTTGTATTGCTTCAAGAACTCTCTGAAGGGCTGGTTTTGTGGACATGAATTCTTTCAGCCTATTTATGTCATGAAAGATTTTTCTTTCCCCTTCATCTATAATAGACATTTTGGCTGGTTTGGCATCTGTGGTCATTTAAAACTGGGAATACATTGGTCCAGGCTCTTCTACCTTCCATAGTTTGCACTCAAAGTCAGCAGTAATTCTGATGGGCTTTCCTTTATATGTGACTTGGTTTTTTTTTTTTTTTCACCTTTCAGTATTGTCTCTTTGTTCTGTACGTTTAGTGTTACTGTGATGTACTATGGAGAGTTTCTTTTCTTATCTTGCCTATTTGATGTTCTATATGCTTCTTGTGTTTGTATGGGCATGTCTTTTTTTAATTTTGGGAAATTTTCTTCTACAATCCTGTTGAAGATCTGGTCCATACCATTATCTTGAGATTCTTCTCTTTCTTGTATGCCTATGATTCGTATGTTTGGTTTTTTTT
>NW_008330333.1:1271569-1284346 GCF_000622305.1 Nannospalax galili
TCCTAAATTTTTCACAATCTTTGTTTGTGTGGTCTAGTTCGTCCACTTTATCTTCCAGCTTTGATACTCTGTTTTCCCTTCCATTCATCCTGTTGGTGAGGCTTTCTCCTCTCATTTCTAATTGGCTTACTGAGTGTTTCATTTCCTTCTTCATTTCAACCTGAGTATTCTTTGATATTTCTAACTCTTCTGAATTTGTTCAGAAGTTTGTTCCTATCTTCTTTTTTTAAAATCTTTGTTTGTGTGTTCTTTACATTCACTGAATTCTTTTATCATGTTTATAATTGTTCTTTTGAATTCCATGTCCTGCGTTATCTCTAGGGGGTTCTCTCTGTACTCCTCTATGGGACTGTTGGTACTTTGTGCAGATGTATTATTTGGGTATTTCATGTTATTAGTTTTTTGCTGTGACTGTGATGTGGATTTCTTTTTTAGTTTCTGACTGTTGTGTGAGACCCAAGCCTTCCTTTGTTGAGTTTATGTCTGCTTCTTTTTGTAAACTTTACATGCCTTTGTGGCTTACTTGTTGGGGATGAAAAGCTGGTTGATCTAGGCTTCAAGTTCTTGTTTTTGATTTAAAATTGGAGGGGCCAAATTGCTTTCATCTTGCTGCTCAGGAGTTCCCACAGAGGCCCAAGCTGGATGAGGATCAGATGCTCTCAGACTTTCTCCTAAGGTCTGGATCCCTCCAGGAAAGATGCTATCCCCAGGAAGCTGGGGTCTGGCCCCCCCAGGAATGTAAAGGGAGCTGGGTGCAGGAATAGGCCCTGAGGACTCCTGGAGACTAGAGGGAGGAATTGGCTTGGTCTGGATGCAAAGGATCAGGAAGCAGTGTGGAGTCTGGGCCAAGAGGTCAGTCCCAAGGTCTGGAGTGCCAAGACAAGTAATGGGGCAGTGCCCAGGCTAGGAGGAGAGATGAGTTCAGGGAGCTGGGCAGGTGAATGAGGCTTGGGGTGTCAAGGCGCAGTGGCAGTGGGCGCCACCAAACTTACCCAGGAAAGATGCTGGCCCCAGCTTCTTTCTTATTTTCTTTTTATTTTTTATGTGTTATGAGTGTATTCCCTGCATGTGTGTAAGTGCACCCATTTCATGCAATGTCCATGGAGGTCAGATGAGGGCATCAGATCCCCTGGAAATGTAGTTACAGATGGTTGTTAGCCACCATGTGGGTACTGGAAATTGAACCTATGTTCTCTGAAAGAGCAGCCAGTGCTCTTCACCAATTAGCCAGCTCTCCAGTCTTTCCTTCTGTCCTTCCTTCCTTCCTCCCTCCCTCCCATCTTCTCTCTCTCTCTCTCTCTCTCTCTCTCTCTCTCTCTGTCTTTTTGAGGGAGGGTCTCCCTGTAGCCCCATCTGGTCTGAAACTCTCTCTGTAGACCTGGCTGACCTTGCACTCACAGAGATCCATCTGCCTACCTCTGCCTCCCAAGTGTTGGGATTAAAGGCTTGCACTAGGACTCCTGGTCCTTTACAGTTATTGACAGTGCTTATTCAATAAACTTTTTGGGAAGATGCACAATGACACGAAAAGTGAAGAAAATACAGTATACAGATCTTATCTTTAAAAGAATATTAGGAATATTTTTATATAGAATTGACATCTTCAATCCTTTTCATAAAAACTGCCACTCTATGTGTTTTTTAAGCAATAGTTGTGTTTTTGCCTATGCATTGAAATTTCTTCAAAACCTTTTTCTAGTTTGGGTGTGCCCACATGTTTGGATATAATTTTTTTTTTAATGTGGTCAGTGAAATTTCTCATGCTGGGTGTTGTGGTGTGCACCTTTAACCCTAGCCCTTGGGAGGCAAAGGCCAGTGGATCTCTGCAAGTTCAAGGCCAACTTGGTTTGAATCACGACTTATAGTTGGGCTGTGACTAGGGAAACCCTGTCAAAACAAAAAACCAAACAAACATAAAATGTGGCCGGTGAAATGTCTCATCAGGTAAAACCTACCTCCACCAAGCCTGATGACCTGAGTTAAATTCCTGAAACCCCCATGGTGTGAGGAAAGAAATGACTTCTGAAAGTTATCCTCTGACCTTCAGGCATACTGTGGGACATGCACATGTGCATGCACGTGCGTGTGCACTCACACAGACTAAATAAAAAGATCAATAATTTAATACAATTAAAATATTATTGTATGCTTATGTGCATGTGTATGTATATGTGTTTGTGTATGTGTGTGTGTGTATGTGTGTGTGTGTGTTCAATATAGAACTGGATCATCAGGGGACCAGATGTTCCATAGTCAGAAGTCCTATATTGTGCCAGTTTCCTTCATTCCAGACCCTGAAGATGTAAAAATGGAGTAGGGATGTATTTCTTTCTCTGGCTACTTCCTGATGTCTTATGGGTAGAGTGGGTGGGGTTTTTGGGCTCCAAGGCAAGGATCTGGTTCTGGGTCTTATGGAGTGTAGCAACAGCATGACCTGGACTTGGTCTTGGGCGGAGTTCTAGATGAAAGTGTTCTGGTATTTCTGAAAGAATCTTTGGAGACAGTTGATTAAGCATAGTATAGTGGTAATATAGAGTAATAGTGGACTTGTTTCCCTTGGCTACAGTAGGCACTGCATCGAATTAGGCCAAGATGTCTTATACTTATGTAGTATTTTTGTTAGTAATAAAATTATTAGTGAGAAATAAGTGCCTAAATAATATTTTATATAAACTTAAGTCTAATGTCTGGAAAGTGTGATTTCTTGGACTCTCAAAGAAACATGTTGATTACTTTAATCTTTGGGTATATTTTCCTTTTGGGTGTTTAAGACCTTACATTTGACCTAAATTAACCAAGTGCTTTGATTTTTTCAAGACCAGTTGAAGATTTGATCCTCAGGGGTCATCTGGGCTTTGGGATCAGCCTCTGGGACTTTTGGCTTTCCTTTTACAAGTTCCGTCTGTGTGAGGATAAGTCAGAAGGTCCTGCTCAACTGTGCCTTCACTTGAAAGCATGGAGGAATCATTTCTCTGTGTTGACCTTCCTATTTGTAGACTGGACACTGGTTTTAATCCCTTTAGTGGGGTCTCCATGATCTCCATGAACAAGAGGACAGGTGACCCATCACAGTTACATGACATTTTAAGAGATGCCCCATAGTCCCCTAGCACTTAGTTGACCTTGGAGGACAAGGAACAAAAATTGTCCCTTTAAGTCCCTTTGATCAGATTAGTATAGGTCTTTAAGTATGGCTATTAAACAACCAAGAAGGTCAGTTACACTAGTCTGTACTTTTAATTACTTGTGTAGAAAAAAAACATTTTTTTAAATAAACCTTTACTGGACATATATTTTGTTTCTTAAGTTAGCTTTTTTTTTGTCTTATTGAAGCAGGGTCTCCCTGTAGCCCCAGCTGGCCTGGAACTCACTATGTAGACCAGGCTGGCCTTGAACTCACAGAGATCCGTCTGCCTCTGCCTCCCAAGTGCTGGAACTACAGGCATGTGCCACCACACCTGGCTTTTAAGTTAGCTTTTATAAGAATTGGTTTAAGTAAAGGTTTAAGTAAAGGTTTAGCTGAACTGGGCTGGAGAGATGGCTCAGCAGTTAAGAACACTGGTTGTTCTTGCAGAAGACCTGGGTTCAAATCCCAACACCCACATGGCAGCTAACAACTGTCTGTAACTCCAGTTCCAGGGGATCTGTCAGTCTCTTCTGTCCTCTAGGGGCATTGCACGACACGGGTACACTTACCTACACACAGGCAATACACGCATACACATAAAATAAAAATAATAAATAAAATATTTTTTTTAAAAAAGGTTTAACTGAACTAAGTTAGAGAAAGAAGGGGTTTAACATCACAGGTCAAGTAGGCATAGCCCAGGAATGGGATTTCAAAACAATTTTTTAAGGTCTGAAATAAATGAAGGCTGTTCTACTACAAACAGTAGTCTCTTTTCTTTTACAGTCCTCCCATACCCTGATTTATAGTTTTTCAGAAGGAAGAGAGGATCACATTGCATAACTATAGACAGGAAACAAGTCAGTCAGGATCTACCAAAACTGTTTTTTGTTTGTTTGTTTTTTGTTTTGGTCTTTTTTTGAGGTGGGGTCTCCCTGTAGCACCAGCTGTTCTGAACTCACTATGTAGACCAGGCTGGCCTATGAGATCTGCCTGCCTCTGCCTCCCAAGTGCTGGGATTAAAGGCATGCACTACCATGCCTGGTGGTTTTTTTTGTTGTTGTTGTTGTTTTAAACTGTACCAATCTGGTACAGGGAAGCAAAACCTAGCTCCTCTTGAGCCAAAGTATTTTGTTAGGGGAAGAAAAAAGCACCCTGTGTCCTAATGACAACCTAAAACACATTTCATAAGTTTTGTACCCTTTGTTGTTGGACTGAAGGAAAAAAAAAGAAACCCCAAAGTAACATTTGCTTAACATAGGGAAACATAAAGGACATTTGCTAGTAGCCACATGTAATTCTAATACTTGTCTGTATCTATTAAACCTGTGGCTGGAACTGGGTGTGTAGTACAAGCCAGAAAAGTAGACTGAAAGTTTTGGGCTACAATAGCAATTATGATAATAACAACCTTGTATCTTTATAATCTTGCTCAGACCTTCAATAAACTTGCTCAAACATTTTCCTTATCTCTTCTATTCTGGAAATATCCAGCCATCTTAATTTTATAGATAATTTTTTAAAATTAAAACTTTTATTTTATATTCTTTTATTAATCTTTTGACTTCCTTTCTTAATACCATGAGACATAATAGCATTTACAAACAAATTTGCAAACAAATTTACAATTTGTTGTGAGAATTTTTAAGCAATTACTATATATACATATATATACACACAGGGATGGAGAATTATCTCAAATATACTATTATAATGTATAAATTTTGAGATGTCCTTGTAAGCATTGAAACAGGTTTTAAATGACCAATTTTCTTTTATTTTTAAAAATGTCTAGAGATGTTTTTACATAGACTTGGCAAAGATATGGACCTTGACAAACCTGTTTGTTGGCTTTAGAAAGGCAATAGTGGTAAAATGTTTATTTTATATAAAATGTATCTTGGATCAGAAGTAATCATCACTTAAAATTAACATATATATTAATATATATATATTGGTCTTATTGAAACAGGGTCTCCCTGTAGCCCCAGCTGGCTTGAAACTTGATATGTAGACCAGACTGACCTCAAACTCACTGAGATCTGCCTGCCTCTGATGGGATTAAAGGCATGTGCCACCATTCCTGGTCCCAATTTAAGTTATATCTTTAAGTAATAGGAACTATGTTGTAGAACAAGAACTAAGATAAGGATCAAAGAGATAATACATTGACCCAAAAATATTTTTGGGTTAATTTAACAATTTTCATTTACATGAGAACGAAAATTTTGCAATTACTTTTTGTTGAGATTATGTTTTTTATTTTTAATCCAAAATACTTTTAAAACAAACAAATAAATTGAATACCTTAAAACATCTTGAAAGCAAACTAGGACCGAAAAAAGGTATTTAACAAAGGATCCTTACAACAACTGGCTCAGATGCTGTTTTGTGTAAGAACTTAGCATTTAAAAGTTTTGTGAAACACTTAATAGACCTAGAAACATTGTTTAATAGATTTAAAAATGATTAGGGTACCCAAGTTTACAAGACCTTTGAATGTATGATAATACAACATACTCATACCTTAAGCCTATACTTTCAGGGATCATTTCTATAGTTTGTTACTAGAGAAGTTTCTCTAGTACCAGAAATCATGAGGAGGAGGTGCAGTGTTCTCTCCTGTGCATGAAGCTGGCTTGGGTGCTGCTTTTAGGCAGCTGCCTTTGCCATTGATGATCGTTCTGCTCTGCCTCTGGTAGAGTTAAAGGGAGAGAACACAGTCTGAGTGGTTCATCTAAAAGAAAAAAAGAAAAACAAAATACTCATATTTTTAAATTTGTACATGTGTATTTTAATGAGGCAGATCAAAAATAAAACCAATAAGTTTGTGCAGAATAAAAAGAATGAGAAGGGAAGAAACTGAAGTGTTTACAGTTTAAAAATCATTTTGACATAAATAATATGAAGACAATTATCATAGACATACATGACATAATCATGTTAGATTTCAAACATGAAAATACTTGTCATGCACATAGATGACACTATTACATGAAATCTTAAACAATATATGAAAACAATGAGTATAGACATGCATAAGTACATGAAAACTAGGTGCACCCAAAACATGATAATCAACAAGTTTGACGAGGATTTTTGTATGTAGGCACAGCTGAGGTCATGAAGAAGGCAGTTTTTTGACCAAGAAGAGAGTGCTAAGTGACTATTACCTGTGTATACATTGGGGCTTTGTAGGTTTTTGGGTGAACTTAATAGAAAACATACTTTTACAGAGTGTAGGTTTTGAAGGCGTGCAGACCGCAGATAGAGAAACCTTATCAAATTGATGGTTACGATAAATTTCATGATGATGACAAGGCAAGGATGAAGAGGTGGTCTGGAGATCCCCAGGCAGAGTGGGAACCAAAGTGGAGAAGAAGTTCCTCAGGAGAGAGGAAACCTGAAAATAAACTTGGAGCAAGTGGAAAAACCTCAAACAGTTCCTTTTAAAAGCCAACAAACAGCTGAGTGAAATGAAACTATAAAAGAAGGAGTAAATAAAGAGAGGGGGAACATCTGAAATGTAAGAAGTGAAACACATAGTCAGGACCTTCTGTCCTGGTTTGTTTCTTCACTGCTGTGACAAAACACTCTGACCAATACCAACTTGGGGAGGAAAGGGTTTATTCAGCTTACATCTCCAAGGTTGCAGTTATCCGGGAGCCCAAGGTAGGAACTCAGGGCGGAAACCTGGAGGCAGGAGCTGGAGCACAGGCCATGGAGGAACTCTGCTTACTGGCTTGCTCCCCTGGCCTCTGCTCAGCCTGCTTTCTTAAGCAACACAGGCCCACCTGCCCAGGGGTGGCACCACCCACAGTGGGCTGGGCCCTCCCACATCACTAATCAAGAAGATGCCCCTCAGACAAGGCCACAGGCCAGTCCAATAAAGGAAATTCCCCAATTGAGGCTCCGTCAGCCCAGGTGTGTCAAGTTGACACTAAAGCTATTCAGCACACCTTCCTTTGAGTTATCGGCCAGGGTGGCCCAAGAGACTCCCAGACAGTAACCTAGGAGAGAAATGAGAAAATGAACAGCAGACCCTGATCTTATCTAAAGGAATATTGGCAACTGATTTCTGCTAGATAAGGAGGAGTTGATCTTTCTAAAACAAGGAACTCTATATAGGCTGACTAGACTCAGCAGATGGACAAGCACTAGTAAATGGCTGGGGGTGCCAACAGTGGACAGTAACAGGGATGACAGAGTATATGGGCTTCAGGGGGTGGCGGCTGTGGGAGGGTGCCATTTGGGATGCAGGAATAAAGATGAATAAGATTGGGATGTTCTGTATGAAACACAAAAAAAATCTACAAATAAAAGTAATATTTAAAAAAAAGAGTGCAGGCCTGGGAGAGAAGCCCTAGAGCTGTGCAGGGTGGAAGAACGCCTAGAAAGCAGGAGGCCAGAGCTGGACTGTGGCTTGCCAGCACTGAAAGGAACAAAGCAGCAGGGGCGGAGCAGGAATGAGAACTTTGGCTTGGCAAGACGTGTTAGGGTAGCTGTGATAGGGAAAGCAAAGGCAGGCTGGCCAAAGAGAAAGGCGAACATCAAACAGCTTACCATTCCATTTGAGGAAGTCCGCGAAGTCTAGTAGGATATTGAAACTGAACGTTTTGAATTTGGCCCAGTGGAGGCCAGATTTGGACCAAAAGCCCAGTAAGGACGGCTGGTCTGAGGTCTCCCTAGTGGAGCTCTTTTAGATTGGCCCGGAGACAGGCTAAAGGTGTGTCCTTTGAAATGGACAATTTGGAGCTCATGGGGGTTTTGGGAGCAAGGCAAAAATGGAACAGAGGTCAAATCCAGCCCCCTCCCCCAGGCATCTCTCCAGGTACGGACTGAACAAAATGTGCCTGGGTCTAGAAGTGAGCGTCCCCTGCCTCAGACTCCAGGAAGGCTGAAAGAAAAGGGTCCAGTGGGAAACTCTCTGAAATTCCAAGCCACCAAGGATTAGGACTAATGAAAGAGCAGAGAACTCGCGTAGTTCCCAAGACCTGATAAGGCCATCCGCGTCAGGTCCAACAGATTACCCTGTCCCAGCGTGATGGGTGCAAGGAAGAGGCAAATGGTGAACAACCTGAAGTCTTGAGGTCAGAGGGTCTGAGAAGAAGGGAGAGCAGGAAGAAAGAGAGAGAGGAGGGTGAAGGACCATTCTAGTTTCTTCCCAAGAGCCTGAGCTGGGTTTACACAGAACAGAATAGAACGGTAAGAAAGTCAAGGAGGTCCCAGGAGGAGGGTCAGGAGCCACAAGTGGGGACTCCAAAACCCCTCCAGGTTTTGGCATCAAGTGTTAGATTTTGGAAGCGCAGAATACAGGAACAATAGGAGAGAAAGAAAGTGACCCCGGACTGTATTTAGCACAGTGAGGGGCAGCAACCTTCCAACTGGATGAGACAACTGCAAGAGGCATGGGACTGGTCAGAGTCTTATGTTGGGGCAGCAGCTACAAGGGTAGTTTTGGGGGACAGCTACTGCAGGGGAATCAGGAGCTGCAAGGGAGAATTATTTTTGGCCATTTTTATGTTTTTTTTCTCTTGGGACTGGTTCATGTGGCCCATTTGGATAACCAGGAAAGGGGAAGAAGACTCCAATATAGAACCGGGTGGTCAAGAAACCAGATTTTCTGTGGTCAAGGGTCCTATGTTGTGCCAATTTCCTTGAAAAATAATAAAATATTTTTAAAAATCACTTGATGACGCCGGGTGTGGTGGTACATGCCTGTAATCCCAGCACTTGGGAGGCAGAGGCAGGCGGATCTCTGTGAGTTCGAGGCTACCCTGGTCTACAAAGTGAGTTCCAGGCCAGCTGGGGCTACAGGGAGACCCTGTCTCAAAAAGACAAAAAAAAAATCACTTGGTGGGACTGGAGGGATGGCTCAGCAGTACAGAGCACTGGATGCTCTTACAGAAGACCTGGGCTCAGTTCCCAGTGCTCAAATATCAGTTAACAACCATCAGCAGCTCCAGTTCAGGGGCTCTGATGCCCTCTTCTGGGCTTCAGGCATTGCATACTCCCAGTGCACTTACTTCCATGCAGGCTAAATACTCATATGCATACAATAAAAATAAGTCACAAAAATTAAAAAAGAAAATATCACTTGGCATTCTCAATATCTCTTTGTCTTTGTCTCTGTATCATTCCTCTCTCTCTCTCTCTCTCTCTCTCTCTCTCTGGCTTTTGCTCTCTGTCTCTCTCTTTCTCTATCCTCTTGTCTCTACCTCCCAGTGTTGGATGTAGAACTTTAACTACCATGCTCAGTTATGTGCTTTCTTAGTATAGTATCCTGTTACTACATCTTATTAATGTGCCCTTAATGTTCCTACCTATAAATCAGAGACAATATAGTATCATTAATCTCCTCTGAGGACAATCAAATATGTGAAAGCTTATACCACGCACAACACAGGAATACTCCTAAGTCTGAAAACACAAAAAGATATAATAGCTGAATATTCCTATTGGTGAGCAAAGACCCAGATCAACAAGGACATGAGGGTTGACATAGAAAGAAAGATCTCCTGGGATCTATTTCAGTCACAGTGGTCTTATTCCTAATGTCTTTACATTTTGACCCAAGAGTTTCCCCTAAACTTGATGCTGTTCGTTGCCCTCATTGTTTAGTGCAAAGGGGCCAAGGGCATAGATGGGGAATTGTTCTCTTCTTGTCGTTAATGAGGCTCTAAGGAAATCTGGTCCCAGTGACCAAAGAGGCTCCTGTAAATGCCTGTTCTGTGATTGTCCAAAACATCTTTCCTGCTCAGTTCAAGACTCCAAACACTTGCTCCTTACCTGCTCATGACCTGCCCATGTTACAAAGTCATTACACTCCTGAGAAAAGCCCTGTCCAGTTAGGTCAAGATGGACAGCAGTGGACAGCACCAACCTCCCCAGGTAAAGTTATAGCAGTAGAGACACAAACATTTGTTCATTCAGAGGTGAAATTCTTTAGGAACTTACTTTTCAACTTCTTCCAGAGACAAGAAGTCATGATAAGAGCCCAGAATTTATTTGTTGTCACTTGAGAATAAACTTATTACTAACCAACAATTTGTTCTTTCTTCCTGTCACTAAGGAGTTGGACAAGTCTAAGGTGGAAGGAAAAGTGAGCAACATAAGTAGAGATACAGCTAGTTTTAGAGACAGTGTGTTTTCTGGTTCATTATAAACAATAGGACTCAGGGATTCATATAGGAAGAACATCAAAGTCAAGTATTAGAAAGTAAATGTGTGGGTGAGGTGGGCATATTCAGTGCTACCAACTCTATGAACTGATTTGTAAACTTCGTCCTGCCTAGAGCCTATCACATCCTGACCACCCCCATCTAGGTTTTGAATTAATTCTCTTCTATTCACGTGGGCTCAGACCAGAAGAAAAATGAACCAGTCGCTTGTCTCTGAGTTCCTCCTCCTGGGACTCTCCTGGCAGCCCCAGCAGCAGCAGCCCCTCTTCCTGCTCTTCCTCATCATGTACCTGGCCACCGTTCTGGGAAACCTGCTCATCATCCTGGCCATCGGCACTGAGTCCCGCCCGCACACCCCCATGTACTTCCTCTGTAACCTGTCCTTTGTGGATGTCTGCTTCTCCTCCACCACTGTCCCCAAGGTGCTGGCCAACCACTTACTTGGGAGTCAGGCCATCTCCGTCTCTGGGTGTCTCACACAGATGTATTTTCTCTGTTTGTTTGCCGACATGGATAATTTCCTCTTAGCTGTGATGGCCTATGATCGCTTTGTGGCCATATGCCACCCCTTACACTATACCGCAAAGATGACTCACCAGCTCTGTATCCTGCTAGTGACTGGATCTTGGGTCATTATAAACCTGAATTCTCTTTTGCACACTCTGCTCATGGCTCGACTCTCATTCTGTGCAGACAATGTCATCCCCCACTTCGTCTGTGATGTGAGCCCCCTCCTGAAACTGTCGTGCTCAGACACACACCTTAATGAGATGATGATTCTCACGGTGGGATCCCTGATCACATTTATCCCATTTGTCTGCATCCTGGTCTCCTACATTCAGATCACCTGTGCTGTCCTGCGAGTCCCATCCACAAGGGGAAGATGGAAAGCCTTCTCCACCTGTGGCTCCCACCTGACTGTGGTCTCCCTCTTCTATGGCACCATCATCGCTGTGTATTTCAATCCCTCATCCTCTCACTCTGCTACCCCCATGTACTTCTTCCTCTGCAACCTGTCCTTTGTGGATGTCTGCTTCTCCTCCACCACTGTCCCCAAGGTGCTGGCCAACCATGTGCTTGGGAGTCAGTCCATCTCCTACCCTGGGTGTCTCACACAGATGTATTTTCTCTTTGAGCTTGCCGACATGGATAATTTCCTGCTGGCTGTCATGGCCTATGACCGCTTTGTGGCCATATGCCACCCCTTATATTACACAACAAAGATGACCCATCAGCTCTGTGCCCAGCTGGTGGCTGGATCATGGATAGTGGTCAGTCTCCATGCTCTCCTGCACACCTTGCTGATGGCTTAACTCTCATTCTGTGCAGACAATGTCATCCTCCACTTTGTCTGTGATATGAGCCCCCTCCTGAAGCTCTCCTGCTCAGATACATACCTCAATGAGATGATGATTCTCACAGAAGGGTCCCTGATCTTATTCATTCCATTTTCCTGCATCCTGGCCTCCTACATTCAGATCACCTGTGGTGTCCTGAGAGTCCCATCTCCAAGGGGAAGATGGAAAGCCTTCTCCACCTGTGGCTCCCACCTGGCTGTGATCTCCCTCTTCAATGGCACCACCATCACTGTGTATTTCAATCCCTCATCCTCTCACTCTGCTGAGAAGTCCACAGCAGCTGCTGTGATATACACAGTGGTGACCCCCATGCTGAACCCTTTCATCTACAGCCTGAGGAACAGGGACTTGAAGAGGGCTCTATGGAAAGGGTTTCTGAAGAAACACATTTTCTGTCTGATAGAATCCATACCAATTCTTGTTTCCAGGAAATGATTTTCACTCATTAAGATTTAGCAAATGTTACATTATGTTCAAGGTGTCAGTTCCTGGGAAACCTAAAAGACAAGTCTTACTCTTGCATTAGTGGATTCTCATTCAGTTTCCCAGTGAATCTATCAACTAATGGAATTTTGTTTTTGTGGTTCTGAAAATTGTACCAGGGCATGGCATATGCTGGGTAAGTGTACTCTATCACTGAAATATGTGTCAGCTATTGGAATTTCTTTTGAAGTATTAATTTAAAAATTATTTTGATGTTTTGGTTGTTTGCTTTAGCCTTTAGTGACTGTGTTCTTGCTCCAGCACTAATTTTGGAATCATTTAATTTTGAAGTCAAGTTGTTTCTTTTGAGTGTTCTCTTTGAAAGATATGTGCTACATATGTATTTGAATACTGTCACCATGTAGATTATTTTTGTTTTTACAATAAACTAGCTCTGGGGCTGGAGAGATGACCCAGTGGTTAAGAGCACTGACTGCACTTGCAGAGGACCCAGGTTCAATTCCCAGCACCCACATGGTGGCTATGAACTGTCCATAACTCTAGTTCCAGGGGAATCCGAAGCCCTCTTCTGACCTCTGCAGCATTGCACGACATGGGTGCACTCACATACATGCAGGCAATACACTCATACACTAAAAATAATAAATATTTTTTGCAAGTACTTTTA
>NW_008330333.1:1284454-1288436 GCF_000622305.1 Nannospalax galili
TATTGTAACAGCATTGACACATTCAATAACAATTTCCAGAGCTAAGATGCATGTCTTTCAAAATTGGCTGTAAAATTTTAGGTTTACAGTTGAAGTAATACAGGCATACAATATTGTACTCAGCATAAACCCTATAAGACATAAAATTAAATGAGGTTTTAACCTTTAAAAAAGATCTCTATTTCATGGCCAGGCATGGTGGTGCACACCTTTAATCCCAACACTTGGGAGGCAGGGGCAGGCAGATCTCTGTGAGTTCAAGGCCAGCCTGGTCTACATGGTGAGTTCCAGGACAGCTGGGGCTACAGGGAGACCCTGTCTCAAAAAGACCAAAAAAATCTCTATTTCATTATTAAAATACACAGTTTCATACAGAAAAAAAATTTTTTTGGACCAGACTTGGACATTCTGCAGACTCTTAGTCTCTACACTTCGGCCATTTGGGACCTTTTGTGTTCTTGGCTCTCTGTTGCATGAGGGAGCTTCATTAATGAGAACTGAGATATTCATTAGTGTCCTCTTTACCCCTTGTTCTATGTTCTGTGAGCCTTAGGTGTAGAGGTTGCACTGTAGATGTGCCACTTAGACTTGGGTAATTCACAGACACTGTGTGTGCCCAGTTGTGGTACTCTGTAATAGTCTCTGTCTGGTGCAAAAGAAGCTTCTTTGATGAGTGGTGACTGGGATATTTGTTTGTAAATATAAGGATACATATTTTGCACATAGTAAGAAATTACATTAGTCTAGGAATGTGACAGCCTTGGGGTTTTCTCTAAGATCTTTGACCTCTCCAGCCGTGTGTATTTGGCTATGTTTATAGTACCACACATGAGTTCCCTCCCATTGAGTGGGATTTAAGTCCAATTAGGTAGGCGTTGCTTGCCCCCAATATAAATAGTGCCACTACTACACCAATGTTGTATGCTGCGCAGGTCATTGATGTGGTTATTTATTCTTGAAGCTGATGTGGGGCCATCGATTGATATTGTCCCTTAGCACCTTGCATAGTGCTTTCCAAAACTATGATAGCTAGCCTCCAGGGGAAATGGCTTCCTGGTCAGTTCCAGCTCCATTGCTCCAAATCCTGTGTCCAAATTATGTTCTGTCTTCACCAATAGGGTCTTAACTTTAAGTTCTGAGAGACAATCAAGGGCTGTGGCAATAGCCTGTGTAATTTGGGGGGGATCTCTTGGACCATCTGGCCAGCAACTCAAAGGAAGGTTTCTCCTGTCTGGCACTGTTTCTTATTATGCAAACTTAGGTATACATATGGACTTATTTAGAAATATTGTGTATATAATTTGTCATTAGATTATTGATCAAATATGATTTCTGGTTTTCTGCACTAGCTAGGCATTATTTATCCCTCTCTCCCTGTCTAACTCTTGCACCATCACTTCCCCATCTTAAGTGTCCCTTTTCCCCCATTTCTCCCTTAATAATACCGTCTCCTATGGTCCCACTTCTCTTGAGCTCATTCTTTCCCTTTATCTTCAAAGTTCCTTGTATAACCCTCATTCTCCCTCCCGTTTAAATACCCCCATTTTATCCATTTCTCCCTTAGTAACACCTGACCCCTACTGCTCTTCTCTCTCAGATTCCTTCTTTCCCTTTACCTCACTGGTTCCTTTCCATTTTCCTGGCTCCTGCAGTTACATCAGGATACATATTCACATATAAGGATTTGGTGCTAGGATCCACATGCGAGAGAGAACATACCTTGTTTGTTTGAGTTTATGTTACTTCACTTAGTATAACAGCTTCTAGTCCTATCCATTTACCTGCAAACTACATGATTTCACCTTTTCTTTTTTCTTTTTTTGTCTTTTTGAAACAAGGTTTCCCTATAGCCCCAGATGGCCTGGAACTCATAGAAATTCACCTGTCTCTGCTTCTGCAGTCCTGGGATTAAAGGTATGTGCCACCACGGTGGATGATTTCATCTTTCTTTACCACTGAGTAGAACTCCATTGTGTAAACATACCACATTTTCATTATCCACTCATCAATTGAGGGACACTTATGTTGCCTCCATTTCTTAGCTATTGTGAAAAGAGCAGCAACAAGCATGGATGTACAAGTATCTCTGCAATAGGATGAGTCCTTTGGGTATATGCCAAAGAGTGGTATAACTGGGTCAAATGGTAGGTTCATTTTTATATTTTTAATAGTTCTCCACACTGCTTTCCATACGAGTTGCATAAGTTTGGAATCCCACTAGCAGTGAATGAGCATTTCCCTTTCTCCACATCCTCTCCAGCATTTGGTATCATTTGTTTTTTGATCTTAGTATGACTCGGGTAAGATGAAATCTTAAAGTGGTTTTAATTTCCATTTCCCTAATTGTTAATGATATTGAACACTTTTTGGGGCGGTCTTTTTGAGACAGGGTCTCCCTGTAGCACCAGCTGGCCTGGAACTCACTATGTAGACCAGGCTGGCCTTGAACTCACAGAGATCCACCTGTCTCTGCCTCCCAAGTGCTGGGACTAAAAACATATGCCACCACACCCATGAACACTTTTTTTTTGTCTTTTTGAGACAGGGTCTCCCTGTAGCCCAAGCTGGCCTGGATTCGCTGTGGAGACCAGGCTGGCCTCGAACTCACAGTGATTCACTTGCCTCTGTCTCCCAAGTGCTGGCATTAAAGGCATGTGCTACCATGCCCGGCCCAATGAACACTTTTTTAAACATATTTTTAAAAATATTTTATGTTAAGAGTCCAAGTCTGCAGATGACCCTCTCCCAGTGTAAAAAGCCTCACAAAACAGGCCATGAGGGCCCCCTTGCATAGCAGGAACTGGCCAGACAGCTACATTTAGAGCTGTCTCAGCACAAAGCTGTAACCCAGATAATTTTGTAAGATAAACAGGTCCCTTCACCCAGACCAAATGATGTAAGAGCTGTCTCAGTTCAAGCTACTTCCCTTGAAACTAAAGATTATTTTTGCCACCTTCCACATTCCCCAACCCCCGTATAAGAACTTCCTCAGCAGTCAGCAGGCTGCTGGTTGCCTTTCTCTCCCCAGCTGAGCTGCTAGCCACCAGCAATCCTAAGAAATAAACTTTGCTTTACTGGAGTCCTCCTATGCTTCCTGTGGCTATTCCCTGGCAGGCTTTTATCCAACATTTTATTATTTTTATTTTATGTGTACAAGTGCATTGCCTGCATGTATGCGAGTGCACCTGTGTCGTGCAATGCCGCAGACATCAGAAGAGGGCCTCAGATTCCCCTGGAACTGGAGCTAAGGACAGTTCATAGCCGCCATGTGGGTGCTGGGAACTGAACCCGGGTCCTCTCCAAGAGCAGTCAGTGCTCTTAACTGATGAGCCATCTCTCCAGCTCCCCATGAACACTTTTTACTTTAAAAAATTATTGAGAATTTTATATATGCATATAAGGTGTTTTGGTCAAATCCATGCCCGTTCCCTTACCTCCAACTCCTCCCATGTCTCCCTATCACTTTTTCCTGAACAACTTCACATGCTTTTTTTTTTTTTGTTTTTTAATCATTATTTTTTTATTTTTTTTCATACAGAAGAATTCATTCCAAAGCAATTGACATTGAGACGTTTTCACATGCATTTCTAATCTCTATATACATGACTATCACTGGTCACAGTCGCCCACCTTCTGAGCTCCTCGGCATCTGAGCATGAATACAAACTCGTCAGATAGACAGCCTTCCTCTCCCACTAGAGGCTCCATACTCTGCCATCCCTGTCCACTCTGACACTGTCCACTGTGTCAGCACCCTCATCCATTCCCCCTGTCTGCCCTTCTGCTAAATCTAGTCAGCCAGAGGTCCCTCTTCCAGGAGGGTCAGCTGTTCCTCATCTACGGCAATCCATTGTCAGTATTCCTTTGGATAGAATTGGGGTCTGCTGTTCATTTTTCCAGTAGTATGTTGGGTTACTGTCTGGAAGAGCCTTAAACTATCCTAGCCAACAACTCGACTGAAGGTATCGCCTGTCTGGCTTTG
>NW_008330333.1:1290840-1292552 GCF_000622305.1 Nannospalax galili
CCCCCTCTGAAGAGGTAACCCTAAAATCTTTTAAGGATTAGATACAAGCTCCCAAATACTTTTGACATTTTTGGCTTTTGGAATAGAGTATGTTGCTAAGAGGCCCAAGGATATTTTGACTTTTAGCCGAGAAACTGGCTACTTTTCTTTGGGGTCTTTTTGTTTGTTTGTTTGTTTGTTTTGGTGGTTTTGAGACAGAGTCTCCCTGTAGTCCCAGCTGTCCTGAAACTTGCTATGTAGACCAGGCTAGTCTCGAATCACAGAGATCCACCTGCCTCTGCCTTCCAAGTGCTGGGATTAAAGGTGTGCGCCACCATGCCCGGCCTGTCTTTGGGGTCTTTTTACCCTAACTTCCTAAGCAATTCCTACCTCCTTTTCTTATCACACCATCCCCTGAAGAGGTTACCCAAATTGCCAATAGGGAATTGGTTCACAGACCACTCTGGCTTCTTCAGTACTGAACAGGGACTCAGGGTGAGGCAATTGGGGTACCCCTTCAGTGGGTCTATCTAAAAGATTCCCAAATTGCATAACTCTTATTAAACTGTAGGGAGAAAAGGAAATCCTTGACTGGTGCCTAGGAGATGTGAAGGAGAAATAAAGGCAAGAGTAGTTAGCATTACAAGTTCTAGAAAGGGAACCAGAAAAAAGTCAAAATGGCATATTTCAAATGTTCATATCATAGTCCACTAACGTTGAACACTTTTAAAGATGTTTCTTATTCATCTTTATTTCTTTGAGAACTCTGTCAGATCCTTAGCCAGTCTTTTAACTGGGTCACTTGCTTTCTTGATTCTTTGTTTTTTGATTTCTTTATATATTCTGGATGTTAAACTTATGTCAGATGCATCACTGGTGAAGATTTTATCCCATTCTGTGGGGTTTCTCTTCACTTCCTTGGTTTCTTTTGTTGTATAGAAGCTTTTTAGTTTAATGAGGTCCCAGTTGTTGATTCTTGACCTTAATTCCTGAGCAATTGATGTCTGATTTGGAAAGTCCTTTCCTATACTTATATGTTGTAGGTTATTGCCAATGTTTTCTTCTAACAATTTCAGAGTTTCAGGTTTCACATTGAGGTCTAGGAGGAAAAGAAAGTCCTTGAATTGTGAATAGGAGCTGTGAAGGAGAAGTAAAGGCAAGAGTAATTAGCATTACAAGTTCTAGACAGGGAACTAGAAAAAAGTCAGGACAGGGCAATTTTCAAATGTTCATATGAGAATCCATTGGAATTTCTTGACAAGGACTTCCAAAAGCATCCCTCTTTTGGGTTCCTCTTCATTTTTCTTTTGTCTGCCAAGGCTGGACTCTAGAGTGATGGATTCAGGATTTGCTTTCAGGTATCTTGATAACTGTTGGAGGAGTTAAGAGGACAGGTGACTCACCACAGTTATAGTACATTTTGAGAGATGTTCCATAGCCCCTTGGAACTTGGTTGACCTTGGTGGGCAAGGGGCAAAAACTTTAAGTCCCTCTGACCACATTAGTATAGGCCTCAAACTATGACTGTTAAACATCCAATAAGGTTAGTTCCACCAGTCGGGTACTTTTAATTATCATAAGCTATGTAGATAAGGCTTGGGTAAAAAACCAAATAGTCTCAGATAAACTTTGACTAGATATATATATTTTGTTCCTTAAACTAGCTGACTAAACTATGACCATAGAAATTTTAAGATCATGTGTATATCATTTTTGTCTCATCCTTTATATAT
>NW_008330333.1:1292705-1309099 GCF_000622305.1 Nannospalax galili
TTTCTATCTGTTGTGAGACTTCTTTTCCTGGGGATGCTAAGCAATGCTTATTCCCTTTTAAGGTTCTAGTGTCAAGCCAATGTTTGATTAACATTTTACTGGGGAACCAATGAATTTATTGAGCTTACTTACCAAGATAACTGAGGGATTGCTGAGGTGTATGTATGACCTGAGGGTATGCACACTGGAAAGCCTTTACCCAGCATGGGTCAAGCCTTCTCTTCCTAGCCTTCCCCAGATTGTACTTTAGCCCTCCCCAAATCCAGGATACCACGTGTGATAAGGTCCAAATTTCAAACAGTTGGCTGGGAAGAGTGGCTGAATACTCCAGTGATGGTCCAATGACCTTGCTTGGCATCTGAGTGTAATTTTAACTGTTATATCAAGTCTAACTTAACTGGGTACTTTCTAAAAGTAAAAAGGGTTGCTGTATTTAATATGTGAGGTATGTGAATCCCATAGGGCTTGTATCCAGGTCGGTTATGGGCTTATTTTATGACGGAGCTGAGCTCACTAAGGCGGGCATGTGGCTGGGTTGCCATCATGGCTGCTGACCACACCAAGAGGGAGGGAACCACATGACCTGGTCTTCATCTTGGTTGATGACATCATCAACTTGGGGACAGTCACATGATTTGGTTGCATTCTTGGACAGTAACATTTTCAAAATAGTGGTGACCTGTGTGACTCTGCTGCCATCTTAATTCAGTCATATGGCATAATTCAAAATGGCAACATCCAGGAACTTACCAGTATTCTTGAGGGCTATAGGGGTTCATGATTACCTGGGAATTTCCTGGACTACAGACATTTAATAATATGTCCTAATCCTCCTGCAATTCTTGATTTTGTTTTCACCTTGGATTCTTGATGGAATCATAGAAAAGCAAGAGATTTTAATAGTCTCTATTGTCTTATAACAAGGTTAATGCATATTTAAAAATTTTTTAAAATTTAATAACCACATGATTGGAAGAAGCATTTCATTACAGCTTTAACATATTCAGTAACACATTCCATAGCAAGAGTACATCTCTTTCACAAGTGACTGTGAGTTTCTATGTTCACAGTTGAATTAATACAGTTATACAATATTGAACTCAGTATAAGCGCTGTAAGACATAAAATTGAATGAGTTTTTAACCTTTAAAAAAGATCTCCATTTCATTTTAGAATATATTGTTCCTTGCAGAAAGACTCATTGTTTTGCTACTAACACTGAGATGTTGGTGCATGCATCTGTAATCTGTATGTATCGGATTATTACTAGTCATAATCAGTTGTACTTGGATCCTTGGTGCCTATGTATATCTATAAAGTCATCAGGTAGATTTCAATGGCAATGTTTATCACCTCTACTAATTAACATGATGTAAATTAAAAAAAAGAACTCCATCGTATAAATGAACCACATTTTCTTTATCCACTCATCAATTAAGGGACACTTAGGTTGCTTCCATCTCTTAGCTATTGTGAAAAGAGCAGCAACAAACATGGATGTACAAGTGCCTCTGCAATAGGATGAGTTCGTTGGGTATATGCCAAGGAGTGGTATAACTGGGTCAAATGGTCGGTTCATTTGTAGTTTTGTTTTTGTTTTCTTTTGGTTTTGTCTTTTTGAGACAGGGTTTCCCTGTGGTCCCAGCTGGCCCGGAACTCACTATGTAGACCAGGTTGGCCTTGAACTCACAGATCCACCTGCCTCTGCCTCCTGAGTGCTGGGATTAAAGGTGTGCACCACCACGCCTGGCTCATTTGTACTTTTTTAAAGAGTTCTCCACACTGCTTTCCATAGGGGTTGAACAAGTTTGCAGTCCCACCAGCAGTGGATGAGTGTTCCCCTTTCCCCACATCCTCTCCAACATTTGGTATCATTTGTTATTTTGATCTTAGCCAGTCTGACTGGGGTAAGGAAGAAATCTTAAAGTGGTTTTAATTTGCATTTCCCTAATTACTAGTAATTTTGAACATGTTTAAAGATGCTTCTTAACCATCTTTATTTCTTCTTTTGAGAACTCTCTGTTCAGCTCCTTAGCCCATCTTTTAATTGGGTCACTTCCTTTCTTGAGTCTTTGTTTTTTGAGTTCGTTATTAATTCTGGATGTTAAACCTCTGTCAGATGTGTCATTGGTGAAGATTTCCTCCCATTCTGTGGGTTTTCTCTTCACTTCCTTGGTTGCTTCTTTTGATGTACAGAAGCTTTTTAGTTTAATGAGGTCCCATTTGTTAATTTTTGCCCTTCTTTCCTGAGCAATTGATGTCCGGCTTAAAAAATCCTTTCCTACACCTATATCTTGTAGGTTTTTCCCAATGTTTTCTTCTAACACTTTCAGAGTTTCAGGCTTTACATTGAGGTCTTTGATCCATTTGGAATTGACTTTTCTGTAAGGTGAAAGATAGGGGTCTAGAAGCTGGGCATAGTGGCGCACACCTGTAGTCGATGCATTTTTTATAGCAGACTAAAGAGGTAATATCAGACCTCCAAAATGGGAGTTTAAATTTGAACATTATTTTAACCTGTTTTAATGAGATTATTTTGAGCACTATTTAGATTTTATTTATTCTTAACCTAAAGTGTTAATGTTGATTCATGTTATGCCAATAACTTAGAACTTTGCTGGGTTTCATATATAAAGGCATCTCCCTCTGTAAGAAACATTAACTATTAGTCTTCTCTTTCAAAACCTGTAAAACTTAGAACTTGGTTTAAGAAAAAAAATATTAATAAACATGCTTTCTTTAAGGCTTTGGGCTGCCCCTAGCATCTTGTATTTCTTTACTTTCTCTAAATCTTCCTTTTCCCATCCATGTGGCTGCCAGTCAGCCACATGTCTGACCCCCATGCCTTGTCCCCTCCATTCTCCTCCTCAAGGCAACTGCCAAGATTACTACCTCGCCTGCTAGTGATCCTCTCTGAGGATTTTTCTTTTAAATTCAAATAAAATTGTAAAGCTTAAAAAAAAGAAATTCTAATCTTTTAATCCCATCACAAAGAGATACTACCTTAAATCTACTACCCTTTCTTTTAGGTCACTAAGTCTTTTACATATTAAAGAACTAGAATTATAATAAGCTTTCTATCTTCTATTCTTTGGTGCACCTAGCTTTTATGTAATTGTGTTGTGTGTCCATGACAATTGTTTTCATGTATTGTTTGTGTTGACAGTTTTTGTACTGTGGCCACTTTAGTTTTTTTCCTCCTTTCTCTTTCTGTTATTGTGCACAAGAATAATTGGTTTTATTTTTGGCATCCATAATCAAAATATATATGTACAAATTAAATCTATGAAACAATGTCTCCAGGTCTATTAAGAGTTTCACAAAACTTTCAAATGCTAATAGCTTATACAAAACAGCACCTAAGCCGGTTGTGTAAAATCCTATTTGTTAAATACCTTTTTTGTTTTGTTTTGTTTTAGTTTACTTTCCAGGTGTTTTAAGGTATCCACTTTGTTTTTCTGCTTCAAAGGTGTTTGCTTTAAAAATACCAAATACTGCTGGGTGTGGTGGTGCACACCTTTAGTCCCAGCACTTGGGAGGCAGAGGCAGGCAGATCTCTGGGAGTTTGAGGCCAGCCTGGTCTACATAGTGAGTTCCAGGCCAGCTGGAGCTGCACGGGAGACCCTGTCTCAAACACCCCCTCCCAAAGCAACCAAATGCCATATTCTCAACAAAGTAATTACAAAATCTTAGTTACTAGAATCTATCTTATATGTAATTAGATATGCATACACAGTCAGCATGAATTTGTGTTTCTTTAAATTAATTTACTTGGTATCATATTGAGTTATAAGTAAAGTCTCATAGAAACTAAACCTGTTAAATTAACCCAAAAATATTTTTTCAGGTCAAAATATTAAGTCTTTAATCCTTATCTACAACATGGCTCCTATTACTCAAATATATAAATTAATTTTAAGTACATCTCTCTCTCGTGCTCTCTCTCTCTATATATATATGTATATGGTAAATATTACTTGCTTGGTAAATTCTCACAACAAATGTTAAGTTTGTTCGTAAATGTTATTAAGAAAGTTTATTGAAGGTCTGAGCAGGTTATAGCACAGTTTTCCTTAAGTGATTATGCTGGATTTTGTGAACGTCAATTTAATAATGTTTTGCTATGTTCCAGTTGCTTCTCTCTTCCTAGTATTTACACTCCTTCAAAACCTAAAGCAAGGTTTTGGTAGACCACTCTCTGAACTAGATGAAAAGAAAAGGATTTCTAACTGCTCTAATTGCAAATGATCTCCTGAATTTGGGAAGGACTATAGTATATAATCTGGAAAGGGCTAGGAAAAGAGGGCTTGACTCACGAGGTTATAAAAAAAAGTCAACATCCATGTTGGGTAAAGGCTTTCCACTGCAAGTACTCTCAGATCACCCATATACCTCAGTAACCCCTCACTCATCTCTGTAAGTAAATTCATTAATTAATTTGTTCCCCAGGGTGAACTTTAATGCAATCAAACATTGGTTTGATAACAGAACCTTAGAGCAGAATTACATGCAACTGGCTGGGAAGAGTGGTTGTATGTAATTCTGCTGTGCCTACTTGCTAAAGATCATTACAACTGGGCTTGTTGATGGTTGTGTTCCTTCATTAAAGGAGTAAGCAAATAGGCACAGCTGAAGTCATGAAGATGGCAGTTATTTGGCTCAGAAGAGTGCTGTGCAGCATCATCTTACTAAAAGAATGTTTAATCCAAATTACATACATAAGATAATGTAATGAGTTAATGTTATCCGTATATACATGGTGCTTTATAAGTTCCCAGGTAAACCTTATAAAAAAAACACAAAACAGTTAGAAAGGGGATGAACATTGCTTAGTATCCCTAGGAAGAGAATTCTCACAACAGATGGGAAATTTATTTGTTAATGTTATTCTGTATCATGGTTATTAAGAAAGAAAATGGGATTATGTATGAAGATTATGATGGCTGGATATTTCCAGAATAGCGAAAAAATGAGGAAGTCTATGCAAGTAATAAAGGTCTGTATAGGTTTGTTATGATATATAAAGGTTATAGTTTAGTCAACTAGTTTAAGGACATAGTTGAGGCCTATACTAATCTGTCAGAGGGACCCAAAGGGACAAATTTCTGTTCCTTGCCCTCAAGATTGACTAAGTCCCAGGGAACTATGGAGCATCTCTCAGAATGTCCTGTAACTATGGTAAGTCAACTGTACTCTTGTTTAGGGAGGCCATGGAGACCCCACAAGATGGGCTTGAACCAGTGTCCAGTCTGCAAAGAGGAGGGTCAACACAGAGGAAACATTTCCTCCATGCTTCCAAGCGAAGCCCTGGTTGAGTAGGACCTTTGACTTATCCTCACATAGACGGAACTGGTAAAAGAAAGCCTAAGGAGCCAGGGGCTCCTCCCAATCCCACATGACCCCTGAGGAACAGATCCTCAACAGACCTTAAGAATAAAAATAAATTGGTTTATTTGGGCCAACTGCACGGTCTTAAACACCCAACAGGAAAAGTGTAACCAAAGAGTAGAATGATTGGTACATTTCTTTGAGTTCAAAGGATTGAACTTCCCAGACATTAGACTTAAGCTCATATAATACACTATTTAGACAATTTCTCACTAACGATTTGTTCTTAATAAGAAAATGCTGCTTGTGTGTTAGACTTCAAACCCTGGTCTAATCAACTCTGAAGTCCCTACCTGAAACCAAATGAAAAAAAACTATTCTTATCTAAAAATTAAATGATGGCTAAATTTCTTCTCTCTCCTTGTCTAGAGGTCATTTAGGAGGGAAATCACACTGTGATTCTAGTCACTCCAACAACTATCAAAACTCCTGAAAAGCAAATTTTGAGTCCAGCCATGGCAGCCAGAAGAAAAATGAGGAGAAACCCAGTAGATGGATGCTTTTGGAAGTCCTAATTAAGAAAGTCTGAGTTGAAAATTCATCCTGTTCTGAATTCTCTTGGTTCCCTGCCTAGAATTTGTGCCTAACTGCTCTTGCCTTACTTCTGCTTCCCCTCCTCAACCCACTGATACCCATCCTCCTCATAATGATGATTATTCCATGCCTTTAAAAATTTTTCAGGACAGAATCAATGAGATGACCCAACAGTCAGTGAACCAGATGTTCTTAATCAAATTTCCTCAGGTCTCCTACCACCATCTGCCTGCCTAACCCCACACTCCAGACTGATGTTCCAGCCTTTTGAGACTACCTCTCTTTGCTGACATCCCTGTCCAGCAGGAAGTAGTTAAAGATAGACCACACCATCCCTTATCATCAACAAAAGCCTGGAGTATTAGGTTCCTGGCAGGCTTCTAAAATGGTGGCTCAGCTTGCATATTTTAAAACTGTGGGTTCAAACAACCCCAGACAAGTCCCTCTGCTTGTTGGGAGACCAACCAATCCTGAGCTAAACTGCCCAGCCATTCATGGAAAGTTACCCATTCACCTAACTACCTATAAAAAAACCTCTGACTTCCCCCTGCTCGCTACTGTTTCTCTGTTGTTGTTTCCCTGCTCCCTGAAAAGCAGCCCAGAAGTCTGTTTGCTCTCAAATAAACTGCTGCCCTCCCTCATGGAGTTGTCTGGTCAGTGGTCTTCACTGAGTCATCTTCAATACAGTTCCCACAGATCAAACTCAAGTCAACAGTCTTGTCTGGCAAATGCTTTTACCTGCTGAACCATCTTGCCAGCCCACATTTGGACATCAATGATAGGACATATCATTTTAGAAAAATTGGTGAAGAAAAAGAAGCAGAAGACTTTACTTAAATTTTGCAATCCCATCACCCAGATATAAACTTTCCTTTTTTTTCAGACAAGGTCTCCCTGTAGCCCCAGCTTGCCTGTGTATCTCTACATAGTCCAGGCTGGTCTTGATCTCATAGACATCCAGCTACCTCTGCCTCCAGAGTTCTGGGATTAAAGGCATGCACTACTATGTCTAGGCCATTTGGAGCTTTTTGGCATTCATATTTTCACCCAACATTTTCATTGTAATGAGATTCTGACAACAAAAATGGTCAAGCCCTGTTACTGACAGAAACCCTGGTGGTACTTTTCCTTCCAAGCTGGGCTGCATTTATCATACCATCATTATTTCTGGGGTACCGGAGAAAATGCTGAGGGCCTTGGGCACACTCAGGAAGCACTCAACCTTTGAGATATATCCCAGTATTTTTTTTATCATATTATTAACTATCCTTTAAAAATAACTTTTATTATTTTTATTTTATGAGTGTATTGCCTGCATGTAGGTAGGTGCACCCATACCATGAAATGCCTGAGGAGGTCAGAAGTGGGTGATGGATCCCCTGGAACTTGAATTCCAGATGTTTGTTAGCTGTTGCAGATGCTGAGAATCAAACACAGGTCCTCTACAAGAGCAGCCAGTTCTCTTAACATGGAGTCCTCGCTCCAGCCCTTCACTATCTTTTAAAAATATCACTTGGAGGGTTGGAGAGATGGCTCAGCAGTTAAAAGCACTAGCTGCTCTTGCAGAGGACCAGGATTCAGTTCCCAATACCCATATGGCAGCTAACAACTCTCCAGAACTTCAGTTCTGAAGATCTGACATCCTTTTTTGATCTCCACAGGCATTGTATGACACAGGTGTACTTACACACATGCAGGCAATACACTCATACACTTAAAACAAAAATTTTAGATTTTGGATCACAGAATACAGAAATAGGAGAGAAATAAAGTGACCACATCTGACCTCAACAAATGAGACTGTTTATTTAGCACAGCAAGGGGCAGCAACCTTCCTGTGGGATGAAGCAACTGTACAGGGCATAAGAGCTGGTCAGAGTTTTATATAGGAACAGCAGCTACAGGGGATGTTTTAGGGACAGCTACTGCAGGGGAGACAGAGGCAGCAGGGGAGATTTATTTTTGGCCATTCTTGTGGTTTCTCTTGGGACTCATCCATGTGGCCCATCTGGATACCCAGGCAGGGGGAAGAAGTCTCTAATATAGAACTGGATGGTTGGGGGCCCAAATATTCCATGGTCAGGAGTTCTATCTTGTGCCAATTTTCTTCAAAAATAGTAAATAAGAGCCAGGCGTGGTGGCACATGCCTTTAATCCCAGCACTCCGGAGGCAGAGACAGGCATATCTCTGTGAGTTCAAGGCCAGCCTGGTCTACATAGTGAGTTACAGGACAGCTGGGGCTACAGGGAGACCCTATCTCAAAAAGAAAAACCAAAAAATAGTAAATATTTTAAAAATATCACTTGGTGGGGCTGGAGAGATGGCTTAGTGTTTGAGAGCACTGGCTGCTCTTACAGAGGACCTGGACTCAGTTCCCAACAGCAAAATGGCAGTTAACAACCATCAGCAACTCCGGTTCCAGGAGATCTAATGCCCTCTCCTGGCCTCCAGGCATTGCTCATACCTAGTGCACTTATATGCATGCACACTAAATACTCATATACATACAATAAAAATAAATCACAAGGGCTGGAGAAATATCTCGGCAGTTAAGAGCACTGGCTGCTCTTGCAGAGGGCCTGGGTTCATGTCCCAGCACCCACATGGTGGCTAACAACTGTCTATAAGTCCAGTTCCAGGGAATTCAATACCCTCTTCTGACCTCTGAGGGCATTGCATGACATGGGTGCATTTATGTACATGCAAGCAATACACTGATACATATAAGATAAAAATAATAAAGTATTTAAAAATAAATCACAAAAATTAAAAAGGAAAGTATTACTTGGCATTCTCTGTCTCTCTGTCTTTGTCTCTCTCTTCTTCCCACTCCTCTCTCTGTCTCTCTCTCTCTCTCTCTCTCTCTCTCTCTCTCTGGCTTTTGCTCTCTGTCTCTCTCTAACCTCCTATCTCTGCCTCCCCAGTGTTGTATATATAAGTTTACTACCATGCTCAGCTATGTGCTTGCTTAGTATAGTCTCCTGTTATTACATCTTATTAATGTGCCCTTAATATTCCTACCTACAAATTAGAGACAATAGAGCATCATTAATCACCTCTGAGGACGATCAAATATCTGAAAGCAAATATCCCACAAAACACAGGAATACTCCTAAGACTGAAAACACAAAAAGATATAATAACTGAATATTCTTATCTGTGAACAAAGACCCAGATCACCAAGGTCATGAGGGTTGACATAGCAAGAAAGGTCTCCTGGGATCTGTTTCTTTTTTTGGGGGGGGGTGGATCTGTTTCAATAACTGTGGTCTTATTCCTAATGTCTACATTTTGACCCAAGAGTCTCCCTTAAACTTGATGCTGTTCTTTACCTTCATTGTTTGGTCTAAAAGGGCCAAAGACCTAGATGGGGAATTGTTCTCTTCATGTCGCTAATGAGACTCTAAGGAATTCTGGTCCCAGTGGCCAAAGAGGCTCCTGTAAATGCCTGTTCTGTGATTGTCTCACACAACTTTCCTGTTCAGAAGATGAAGACTCCAAATACTTTCCTCTCACCTATTCAGGACCTTCCAATGTTAAGAAGACAACACACTCCTGAGGGAAGCCCTGTTCAGTTAGTTCAAGGTAGACAGCAATGGACAGTACCAACCTCCTCAGGTAAGGTTACAGCAGTAGAATCACAAACACTTGTTCCTTCAAAGGTGAAATTCTTTTAGGAACTTACTTTTCAGCTTCTTCCAGAGAGGGGAAGTCATAATAAGAGTCCAGAATTCATTTGTTGTCACTTGAGATAAACTCAGTACTAACCAACAATTTCTTGTTTCTTTCTGAGCCACTAAGGAGTTGGATAAGTCTGAGGTGGAAGGAAAACTGAGCAACACAAGTAGACACAGCTAGTGTTAGAGACAGTGTATTTTCATGCTCATTATAAAAAATAGGACCCAGGGATTCATACAGGAAGAGCATCAAAGCCAAGTATTAGAAAGTGAACATATGGGTGGTGTTTGCACATCCTGGGTTACCAACTCTATGAACTGATTTGTAGACGTCATCCTGCCTAGAGCCCCATCACATCCTGATCACCCCCATCTAGGTTTTGAATTAATTCTCTTCTATTAACTTGGGCTCAGACCATGAGAAAAATTAATCAGTCGCTTGTCACTGAGTTCCTCCTCCTGGGACTCTCCTGGCAGCCCCAGCAGCAGCAGCCCCTCTTCCTGCTCTTCCTCATCATGTACCTGGCCACCGTCCTGGGAAACTTGCTCATCATCCTGGCCATCAGCACTGACTCCCGCCTGCATACCCCCATGTACTTCTTCCTCTGCAACCTGTCCTTTGTGGATGTCTGCTTCTCCTCCACCACTGTCCCCAAGGTGCTGGCCAACCACTTACTTGGGAGTCAGGCCATCTCCGTCTCTGGGTGTCTCACACAGATGTATTTTCTCTGTTTGTTTGCCGACATGGATAATTTCCTCTTAGCTGTGATGGCCTATGATCGCTTTGTGGCCATATGCCACCCCTTACACTATACCGCAAAGATGACTCACCAGCTCTGTATCCTGCTAGTGACTGGATCTTGGGTCATTATAAACCTGAATTCTCTTTTGCACACTCTGCTCATGGCTCGACTCTCATTCTGTGCAGACAATGTCATCCCCCACTTCGTCTGTGATGTGAGCCCCCTCCTGAAACTGTCGTGCTCAGACACACACCTTAATGAGATGATGATTCTCACGGTGGGATCCCTGATCACATTTATCCCATTTGTCTGCATCCTGGTCTCCTACATTCAGATCACCTGTGCTGTCCTGCGAGTCCCATCCACAAGGGGAAGATGGAAAGCCTTCTCCACCTGTGGCTCCCACCTGACTGTGGTCTCCCTCTTCTATGGCACCATCATCGCTGTGTATTTCAATCCCTCATCCTCTCACTCTGCTGAGAAGGACACAGCAGCTGCTGTGATATACACAGTGGTGACCCCCATGTTCAACCCTTTCATCTACAGCCTAAGGAACAGGGACTTGAAGAGGGCTCTACGGAAAGGGTTCTGCAGAAGCACATATTCTGTCTCATAGAATCCATACCAATTCTTGTTCCCAGGAAATGATTTTTACTCATTAAGATTTAGCAAATGTTACATTATGTTCTGGAAAAAGTATAAGGTATCAGTTCTGGGCAACTTAAAGGACAATTCTTACTCTTGTAATAGTGGATTTTCTGTCAGTTTCCTAGTGAATTTATCAACTAATGGAATTTTATTTTACTGGTTCTGAAGATTGTAACAGGGCACGGCATATGCTGGGTAAGCGTACTCTACCACTGAACTACATATCAGCTATTGGAATTTCTTCTTATGTACTAATTTTAAAAATTATTTTGATGTTTTGGTTGTTTGCTTTAGCCTTTAGCGACTGTGTTCTCCCTCCAACACTAATTTTGGAATCACTTTATGTTCAAGTCAAATTGTTTCTTTTAAGTGTTCTCTTTGAAAGATATGTGCTACATATGTATTTGAATACTGTAATTATGTAGATTTTTTTTTACAATTTTCTGGCCCTGATACTGAGACAGTAACTCAGGTGCTCTGCATTAGGGTGACACTGAAGTTTCTAAAGCATCTCTTGTGATTGTGTGGTCACTCAGAGTTGGAGTGTTTGCCTTAGCCTCTTTCATATGTTCAACTTAATAGTTATAATAGAGGCTCATAAAATAGTTTTGAGTCTCTTAGGTAGTATTCAGGGACTAATGTGCATGACATCATTTCTGAGGAGAGTCAACAGTCCTGGAGGCCATGTGGCCACAGACACCCAGAGGTAAGGAGCACACAAAAGGCTGGAACCCTTCAGGAGTATCTGGATTGGCTGGGTGACCTTAGGAGATGGTGTGTCTGAGGTCATGGGTCTCATATCAGGCAAATAAATTAGCACTTGCTGTTCCCGCTGCCCAGACCAATTGCCTGTGTCTCTTCTGACCAGCATTCCACCCAGGTCTTGGAGAATCAAGTCAAGCAGCAGGTGTTTTTCATGTAACCCTGGACTCCCTCTTTTGATTCTGTCAGCTGATTTTTTATTCTGTCTGCCTGATGAAGACATTCTCCAGCTCATGAGATGCCTCAGCTGACACATACTAACCACTCCTTGTCCTCAAGTGTTGGACACTGCTCCTAAACTAAAGAAAACAATCAACTCTAGTTGAAAGAAAAGAAAAACTAACAGTTGATTGGATATTGCTTGAATTTTTCCTTTTCTTTATTATTTTTATTTCTTTTAAAATTCTTTATTATTTTTTATGTGTATGAGTGTGCCTGCACGTATGTTAGTGCACCCGTGTCATGCAATGCCACGGAGGTCAGAGAGGGCTTCAGATTCTGAATTGGAGTTAAGGACAGTTTGTAGCCACCATGTAGGTGCTGGGACTCGAATCTGGGTCCTCTGCAAGTCCAGTCAGTGCTCTCAACCACTAAGCCATCTCTCCAGTCCCCTTTGTTTCATTTTTTAAATTTAATTTTGTCTATTTCATATGGAACACCTTAATCAATCTTAATCATCTTTATCCCCTTTCCCCACTGGCAACCTCCCCCCCCGACTGGAGTTCATACATTCTGTCATTTGCATTAAGGCCTGTTGTGTCAAGTTAGTGTCCTCAGATATCCTTCAGTGCAAGTTCATCTACTGAGTTCTAGTCAGCCTATCTAGAGTCTCTCACCTCGGGAAGATCAGCTCTTCCTCACCCAGCAGTAATCAGTTGCCAACATTTCTTCAGCTAAGATTGGGGTCAGCTGTCCTTTTTCCCAGTTCTATGCTGGGTTTTTTGTCTGTTTGAGTTTGCATGGGTCCTGTGCATGCTGATAACATTGCTGTAGGTTCATATGCGCAGGGTATCAGGAGTCTGTAGGACTCTATTTTCATATGGTCATGCACTTCCTCCCTGGCTCTTACAATCTATCCACCCCCTCTTCTGCAATGGTCCTGGAGCACTGGGTGGGTGTAGTTTAATATAGGAGTCCTGTCCAGGACCAGACTTGGACATTCTGCAGACTCTTAGTCTCTACACTTTGGCCATTTGGGACCTTTTGTGTTCTTGGCTCTCTGTTGCATGAGGGAGCTTCATTAATGAGAACTGAGATATTCATTAGTGTCTTCTTTACCCCTTGTTCTATGTTCTGTGAGCCTTAGGTGTAAAGGTTGCACTGTAGATGTGCCACTTAGACTTGTGTGTGACCAGTTGTGGTACTCTGAAATAGTCTCTGTCTGGTGCAAAAGAAGCTTCTTTAATGAGTGGTGACTGGGATATTTGTCTGTAAATATAAGGATACATATTTTACACATAGTAAGAAATTACATTAGTCTATGGATGTGACAGCCTTTGGATTTTCTCTAAGATCTATGACCTCTCTAGCCATGTGTATTTGGCTATGTTTAGACATGAGTTTCCTCCCATTGAATAGGATTTAAGTCCAATTAGGTAGGTGTTGCTTGCCCCCAATATAAAAGTGCCACTACTGTACCAATATTGTATTCTGTGCATGTCATTGATGTGGTTATTTGTTCTTGAAGCTGGTGTGGGACCATCGATTGATATTGTCCCTTAGCACCTTGCATAGTGCTTTCCAAAACTATGATAGCTAGCCTCCAGGGGAAATGGCTTCCCGGTCAGTTCCAGCTCCATTGCTCCAAATCCTGTGTCCGAAGTATGTCCTGTCTTCAGCAGTAGGGTCTTAACTTCAAGTTTTGAAGGCAACTAAGGACTGTGGCAATAGCCTGTGTAATTTGGGGGGGGGGTCTCTTGTACCACCTGGCCAGCGACTCAAAGGAAGGTTTCTCCTGTCTAGCACTGATATTGTATGTATAATTTTCATTAGGTTGTTGGACTAATATGATTTCCTCTGGTTTTCTACACTAGCTAGGCATTATTTATCTCTCCCCTCTCTCTCCTTGTCTAACTCTTCCACCATGACTTTCCCATTTTAAGTGTCCCTTTATTCCCCATTTCTCCCTTAATAATACCGTCTCTTATGATCCCACCTCTTTTGAGCTCATTCTTTCCTTTTATCCTCAAAGTTTCTTGTATAGCCCTAATTCTCCCTCCCATTTAAATACTCCCATTTTATCCATTTCTCCCTTAGTAACACCTGTCTCCTACTGCTCTTCTCTCTCATATTCCTTCTTTCCTTTTACCTCACTGGTTCCTTTCCATTTTCCTGGTTCCTGCAGTAACATCAGGATACATATTCTCATATAAAGATTTGGTACTAGGATCCACATATGAGAGAGAACATACCTTGTTTGTTTTTGAGTCAGTGTTACTTTACTTAGTATAAAAGTTTCCTGCAAAAGGCAAATTTGTTTGAGAATGTGTATGTGTTACATGAGAATCCTTTTCAATAAAAAAAAAGCTTCTAGTTCCATTCATTTACCTGAAAATTTCATGATTCCATTTTTTTTTGGTCTTTTTGAGACAGCGTTTCCCTGTAGTCCCAGCTGGCCTGGAACTCACTATGTAACCCAGGCTGGCCTTGAACTTACAGGTATTCACCTACCTCTGCTGCACAAGTGCTGGGATTAAAGGTATGCACCACCATGCTGGGCAATTTCATCTTTCTTTATTGCTGAGTAGAACTCCATTGTGTAAATGTACTGTATTTTCATTAGCCACTCATCAATTGAGGGATATTTAGGTTGCTTCCATTTCTTAGCCATTGTGAAAAGAGCAGCAATAAACATGAATGTACAAGTATATAATAGAATGAGTCCTTTGGGTATATGCCAAGGATGATATAACTGGGTCAAATGGTAGGTTCATATTTATATTTTTAATAGTTCTCCACATTCTTTCTATAGAGGTTGCATAAGTTTGCAATCCCAGGAGCAGTGAATGAGCACTCCACTTTCTCCACATCCTCTCCTGCATTTGGTATCATTTGTTCTCTTGATCTTGGCCAGTCTGGGGTGAGATGAAATCTTAAAGTGGTTTTAACTTGCATTTCCCTAATTACTAATGATGTTGAACACTTTTAAAGATGTTTCTTAATCACCTTTATTTCTTCTTTGAGAACTCTGTTCAGACCCTTAGCCAATCTTTGAGCTGGGTTACTTGCTTTCTTGATTTTTGTTTTTTGAGTTCTTTATATATTCTCGATGTTAAACCTCTGTCAGATGTGTTGCTGGTAAAGATTTTCTCCCACTCTGTTTAGTTTTCTCTTCGCTTTCTTGGTTGTTTCATTTGATGTACAGAAGCTTTTAATGAGGTCCCATTTGTTGATTCTTGACCTTAATTCCTGAGCTATTGATGTCTGATTTAGAAAGTCCTTTCCTATACCTCTATGTTGTAGGTTATTGCCAATGTTTTTTTCTAACAGTTTCAGAGTTTCTGGTTTTACATTGAGGCCTTTGATCCATTTGGAGTTGAGTGACTTTTGTGCAAGGTGAAAGATAGGGGTTTAGTTTCATTCTTCTATAGGTGGACATCCAGTTTTGCCAGCACCATTTGCTAAAGATGCTGTCCTTCCTCCAGTGAATGTTCTTGGTCCCTTTGTCAAATATCAAGTGGATGAAATTGCATGTACTCATGTTTGGGTCTTTAATTATGTTCCATTTCTCTCTGGGTCTACTTTTGTGACAGTATCATGCTGTTTTTATGACTATAGCCTATAATACAGATTGAAATTTGGTTTAGAATCCCCCTAGCATTGCTCTTTGTGCTTAGCATTGCTTTGGCTATTCGGGGTCCTTTGTGCTTCCATATGACTTTTAGAATTTTTTTTCTAAGTCTGTGAGGAATGTCATGGGGATTTTGATTGAGATTACATTGAATCTATAAATGGCTTTTGGTAGGATGGTCATTTTCACAATATTAATTCTTCCAATCCATGAACATGGGAGGTCCTTCCATCTTCTGGTGTCTTCCTCAATCTCTTTCTTTAACGATTTAAAATTTTCATTGTAGAGATCTTTGATGTCTTTTGATCAGGTTTATTCTGAGATTTTTTTGAGGATATTGCGAATGGGAGAGGTTCCCTGTACTCTTTCTCCAATTGCTTGTTATTGGTATATAGGCAGATTACTGATTTTTGTAGGTTAATTTTGTAACCTGCCACTTTACTTAAAGTTAATTGGTTCTAGGAGTTTTCTGGTTGAATTTTTGGGATCTCTTAGGTATAGTGTCATATCATCTGCAAATAGGGATAATTTGACCTCTTCTTTTTCAACTAGTACTCTGTTAATTTCCTTCTCTTGTCTTATTGCTCAGGAAAGATTTTCAAGCACTATATTAAAAAGTAGTGGAGATAGTGGACATCCTTGATTTTAATGAGAATGCTTCCAGTTTTTCTCCATTTGGAATGATACTGGGTGTGGGTTTGTTGTATATAGCTTTAACTATGTTGGGGTATGTTCCCTCCAGTCTAATTCTCTCTAGGACTTTTAACATAAATACATGTTGAATTTTGTCAAAGGCCTTCTTTGCTTCTATTGAGATGACCATGTGGTTTTTGTCTTTGAGTCCATTTATA
>NW_008330333.1:1309270-1344160 GCF_000622305.1 Nannospalax galili
TTTACCTGGTTTTGGTAATAGAGTGATGCTGGCTTCATAGAAGGAATTTGGGAATTCTCTCTCTGATTTTATCTTTATGAATAATTTAAGTAGTATCGGATATAAATCTTCTTTAAATGTCTGGTAGAATTTTGCTGTTAATTGGGAGGTTTTGTATTACTGTTTCAATTTCCTTATATGTTATGGGTCTGCTTAAGCGGTTGATCTCTTCTTGATTTAGTTTTGGTGATTCCCAGGATTTTAGATATCCATTCTTTTCTTTTAGGTTTTCAAATTTAATTGAGTATAGGTTTTGGGGGGTTTTTTTGGGGGGGTGTTTGGTTTTTTTTTTTTTTTTTTTTTGAGACAGGGTCTCCCTGTAGCCCCAGCAGTCCTGGAGCTCACTATGTAGACTAGGCTGGCCTCGAACTACAAAGATCAGCCTGCCTCTGCCTCCCAAGTGCTGGGATTAAAGGCATGCGCCACCACGCCCAGCTGAGTATAGTTTTTTAAAGTATTCCCTTGTAATGTTCTGAATCTTTTTAGTGTCTGTTGTGATGTTTCCTCTTCCATCTCTGGTTTTGTTGATTTGGATTTGCTCTGTCTTCCTTTTGATTAACTGGGCCAAGGATCTATCTATCTTTTTTAGCTTTTCAAAGAACCAGCTCTTAGAGTCATTGATTCTTTGTGTTGTTTTCTTTGTTTCTATTTCGTTAATCTCTACTTTGATTTTTGTTATTTTTCTCTTCTGCTGGGTTTAGGTTTAATTTATTTTTGCCTTTCCAGAGTCTTGAGTTGCAATGTTAAATCATTTATTTGTGTTCCTTCTGATTTTTTAATGTAGGCACTTAGAGCTATAAACGTCCATTTTAGGACTGCTTTTAAAGTGTCCCAGAGGTTTTGTAGTGTTGTCCTTTTCGTTGAATTCCAGGAATTTTAAAAATTTCTTCTTTGACTCACTCATCATTTAGGAGTGTATTTTATCTCCATGAGTTCATGCAGTGACTAGGACTTCTTCCAGTGTTGATTTTGAGCTTTATTGCATTGTGGTCTGATAGAATGTATGGAATTATTTCATTTTTTTGTATTTGTTGAGGTTTGTTTTGTGCCCCAGTATGTGGTCAGTTTTTGAGAAAGTTCCATGAGGTGCTGAATAGAAAGTGTATTTTCGGTGCTTGGGTGGAATAGTTGGAAGATATCTGTTAGGTCCATTTGAAGTATGGTATCATTTAATTTACATGTCTCTCTGTTTATTCTTTGTCCAGTTTACCTATCTAATGGAGTCTGTGGGGTACTGAAGTCCCCTACTATTACTGAGTTGGGATTAATCTGTGTCTTAAAGTCCTGTAGTGTTTTTATTAATTTGGATGCACCATAATTTGCTGCACATATGTTCAGGATTGTAATATCTTCTTGGTTAAATGTTCTTTTGATCAGAATAAAGTGACCCTCTTTATCACTTCTGGGTAGTTTTACTTTGAAGTCTATTTTGTTAGATATTAGAATTGCAACCCCTGCTTGTTTCTTAGTGCCTTTTGCTTGGAATATTCTTTTCATCTTTTCATCTTAAGGTAGTGCCTGTCCTTGAAGGTGAGATGGGTTTCTTGCAGACAAAAAAAGATGGAGTTTTTTTCTTAATTCATTCACTTAGCCTCTGTCTTTTGACTGGGGAATTCCGTTCATTGATATTTAAAGTTATTATTGAAAGATGTGCATTGGTTGCCATAATTTGATTGCTGTTTGCATTCTTTGTCTAATTTTGTTTCCACAATTATACCTTCATTTAGTATCTTTCATTGCCCCTGGGGTATACTTGTTCCTTTCTCCATTATTTGTATTCTTTGAAGGGTTGGTTTTATGGACATGTATTCTTTCAGGCTATTCATATCAGGGAAGATTCCCTCCCACCCCCAACTATAATACACATTTTTGATGAGTAAAGTGTTCTGGGCTGATATCTATGGTCCTTTAGAACTGGAAATACCTTGGTCCAGGCTCTTAGGCTTTCATAGTTTGCATCGATAGGTCAGCTGTAATTCTGATGGGTTTTCCTTTATATGTGACTTGTTGGGTTTTTTTCTGCCTTCAGTATTGTCTCTTTGTTCTGTACATTTAGTGTTTTTACCATGATATGCTGTGGGGAGGTTTTTTTCCTGGTCCTGTCTATTTGGTGTTCGGTGTGCTTCTTGTATTTGTATGGGGATGTCTTTCCTTAATTTCAGGAAATTCTCTTCTACAATCCTGTTTAAGATCTGGTCAAATACCATTAGCCTGAAATTCTTCTCCTTCCTGTATGCCTATGATCCATAGGTTTGGTCTTTTCATGGTGTCCCACATCTCCTACATATTCTATTCCTGTGTTTTTAAATTTGTTTCATAGTCTTTGCTTGAGTGACCCCAATTCTTCAATTTTATCCTCCAATGTTGATATTCTGTTTTCCATCTCATTCATTCTATTGGTGAGGCTTTCCCCTGTTGTTTGTTTGTTGGCTTATTAAGTTTTTTACTTCCTTCTTCATTTCACCCTGAGTTTTCTTCAATTTTATCTTTTGTGAATTCAGTCAGAAGTTTATCCCTATATTCTTTTTGTTCAAATTAATGGTTTTATTTCCATCTGTAACACTAGCAGGACTCCAAAGCAAAGTGACATCCATGAATGCAGTTCAAATGTAACAAAGAAAGAGTTAAACTATACACATTGCGGAAAGGTTAGGAGTTTTTTCTATATCAACTTTTTCCTATGGTGCAGTTTCTGATTAGGGGAATAAAACATCTTTTTCTCAGTTTTATTTAGGATTAAGTAATACGTTTATAACCAACTTCAAAAACTGTCTTTAAGGAGAAAACAAATTTTATAAGTGGGTATCACCTATTTACTGGTTAACAGGCTGCATAGTTACCTTGGCTCTTTGAGTCTGGCTATCAGAACCTGGAAGACCAAGTCCATGACCACAGGGAACTCAATGGCTGTGACGCCCAAGGGGAGAGTAGACACTACTCAAGAGCTGATATTCCTGCCCTCTTCACATCCATGTAGAAAATTATTACTCTCATTCAAACTAACTGGAACTCAAACAGTTTAAAAGTCAGAATGAAGAATAAAACTATTTTCTTTTCACATAGAGGAGGGACACTCCTTCAGCTCCATTTAAAGTGAATTCTGTGCTGAGTCCCTGCTCCTTCAGAAGGGTAAACTGAAGGTCAGTTATTGCTAGCAAAGCCCCAAGTGGTCCCTTTCCCACCTTAAAGAGGTTTCACACAAAAAAGCTACTGGTTTGGCTTGAAGCCCTCTGAGGAAGTAGTGTGAAAGTAGAGGCAGGCTGGCGCAAAGCCTATCCTCTGACAAGTCACCCTGTGCCTGGTTTCCTCAGGTGCAATTTGTATCACCTCACAGCCTCTGAGAGCACCAGAGGCTCCCACATATGGAGTTGAGCAGAGTGTTATGTGGCCTCATGGGGAGGAAGAGGTACCATGCTTTGCCAACCAAACCCTACAGAGTAGTCAGTAGCCCAGCTGGCCAGAACAACTTTGGAAGCAACTACTGAAGGAGTGTGAGAAAGCCAGGACAGTGCCAGGATGGGTGGGCCAACACCTCTGAAATGGGCAACTGTAACTTGGCAAAAGCATGGAAGCAAGCAGCTGTTAAGGCCACTGTCCCGACCCGCAGGACAGTCAATGTGGGTATCTCGAGGGAGGAGAGGGGATGGAAAGGGACAAGAGATGCGAAGAATGGAGACAAGACAGGCTTTCTGATCAAGTCTCATTTAATGAACATCTACACAAAGTTTTTATAGTGAGGAGAGGGGGAAGTTGGCAGGGACAAGTCCATTGAAGTAGAGCAATTCAATTAACAGAACGATTATCACAATAACACCACACCAATTGATCACAGAGTAAATTCCATAGTAACACCACAATTCTATATAGCAAGTTATAAATCAATTAAGAGGTTACACTTGTATGATTACAGAGTAATACCAAAGTTTCTTAGCAATTACATGAGAAAATGAGGGAGTCTCTCAAGCGTTAAGTGCCCAGGTTAGAACAACATGTTTGTGAGAGGCTTTCAAGTATAGTCATCTGGTTAATCTCAAACCAGGCCAGCCTTGATGTCTGAAAAACAGCTTTGCCAGGAATCAGGTCTTGCTATTTCCTGGGGTAGGGGCCTATGGCTCCCGACAGGCCACTGTTACTGCTACTACCTCCTGCTATCTATGCTTGGGCAGACATTAGGCAGTGGGAACTGAAAAACTCAGGGCTGGAGGGCATGAGGGCAACACAGGACAGATCTTTTCAGCAAAGAAAGAGGACACTCAGACACCTGTTTCCCCGCTGGCCTTGAATATCCTGTGCCAGGCAAAGAACTCTGGAGCATGTGTAGGGTTCCTGAGAACAGTTGGTGAACACAGGGTGGGATGGGCACTGCTCCGTAGACAACACTAGGCTGCAGACTCCAGCAGTGTTCCATCCCCAGACTGCTGAAGAGCAGGTGAAGAATGGGCTTTTTTGCACTTTCTCATTCTTAGGAAACCAGTGCCCTGCAGACCATCTCTTGATTTACAGAAAACACTGCACATCAATGCTAAGTTGCAGGCAGAATCACACATCATCTCTGACTCTCAAGGGAAGGAAAAAAGCCCAGTAACTGTACTTTGCAGGGGCAGCTCCTACACTGGGACCCTCGGACCAGGTGGATTGTGTCTGGCCAGGTCACTGTGTAGTCGACAGAATAATTAACTGGTGATTCCTGGGATGGTCCTGCACTCAGAAGAGTTGGAAACTTCTTGGCAAACATGTCAGCTCCGTAAAGAGGCTGGAGCCACAATGCTCAACTCCAGTATGCCTGACTCCTTTTCTCCTACTCTGGGGACCACCCAGGGGAGCAGAGATGCTGAGCTGACCTGGGAGGATCCTGGGGGTCCAGCTCCATACCATCAAACTGGAGATAACAAAAGGATCCAAGGGGTTTGGAGACAAAAGAGCAGTTTACACTCTTTGGTTTGGTGGTTTTGAAAGTCTTTTTGAGCTCAGGAAACTGAAGGCAGATACCGTGCAGAGAGGCCAGCTCAGCTCTCTGTCCATTGGTCGCTCCTAAGCAGCCCCGAACATTTCATATATAAATGGGGTGGTGTTGTTTATGGCTGATTTTTTTCCTACAAGTTGGACAAGTGTTAGCATTCTTAAGAGAATCATGGAGGCACTGGCTACAGAGACATGGCCACATTCTGTAGAAACCATGAGGCACCCATTCTGTACAATCTCAGAGTATCCATCCATGCAGACTGGAAAACTGACAGTACCCAAGGGCCTGAGTCCCGTAGCTCCTTTGTGCTTCGAGGAATATGGGTGGTCACATACACATCTCTGTCCCTTGACAGTTCCTCATCATCACTGCTCACTACACAGCTGTCAGCATGGTCTTGGCACGGTCTCCTTGTCTCTGTGGCCGTCTCCTCTCTTCAACAGTCACAGCAGAGTCATTGTGAGTCAGGTCCACAACCACAGGCTCTAAAGATTCACAGGTGAGGTCCACAATTTCATCTCAGGCAGTTTCCACGAGCTCTATGGATTCTGCTTCCAAGGACATCTCAGGGATTGAAGGTGTTTCCCGAGTTTGGTTCTGGGTTTATCTAGTACTGCTCCACCACTCCGCTTTCTTTGAGGATTTCTTGTACTCACTGTGTCTTCTGGCTCTGATCTACAGAAAAGGAAGTGATCTACACCAAGGCCTATGGGAAAGTAGGATGTTCTCAGTCTCTCATGCCTACTCAATACTCATCTTTCGGCTTACAAAGAATTTGGAACCAGCTAGATGTCCAGTAGTTCCAAGTTCCTACAGCCAAGGCACTTGAGCAAGGACACCTCAGCCAGCTGCTGAGGAGACCCGCTCTTTCCCTATCTTTTTTTAGTTCTTTTTGTGTGTGTTCTTTAAATTCGTTGAATTCCTTGATCATGTTTATGATTGTTCTTTCAACTTCTGTGTCTTAGGTTATCTCTAGGGGGTTCTCCTTGTAGAACTCTTCTATAGGACGGGTGGAATGTGGTAGGGACATACTGTTTTGGCTTTCCATTTTATTATTGTTTTGTTGTGACTTTGGCATGTAAATTTTTTTGTAGTTTGTGATTCTGGTATGAAAAGTAAGTCTTTTGTTGAATTGAAGTTTGTTTCTGTTTGTATTATTGGTATGCCTTGGTTGTTTTCCTATTGGTTATATAAAGCTGGTTGGTCTAGGTTTCAGATTCTCTCAGATTTTATTTTGGAGGGAATGGATGGCTTCAGATCAGCTACTCAGGAGCTCCCAACAGAGGCCCATGTCAGGCTCCAGTCAGGTACACTTAGGCTTCCTTGTAATGTTTGGACCCATACCAGCAGGTACTCAGAGGACAATTTGGGAAGTTCCCTAAGGAGAGGCCTAATTTTGGCACTCTCAGTCGGACTGCTGAGTTCTCAGCCTCTACACCAGGTGGAGGCCAGATCTGGAACTCTCAGGTTGTCTGCTAAGGTCGCCTCCTCTATAGTTCTTGACAGTGCTTATTGAGTAAACTTTTTTGGAAGATGCAGAAAAAGACAAAAAGTGAAGGAAAAAGGTGTGCACATCCTGTCTTTTAGAAAAAAATTAGGAATATTCATATACTAGATTGTCATCTTTAATCCTTCTTTCCATAAACACCGCTACTCTGGTTTAGCATTAGTTGTGTATGATTTTATCTTACATTAAAATTTTTTGAAAAACTTTTTTTTAATATGAGTGTGACCCCACATTTGGATATAATTTTTTTTAATGTGGCTGGTGAGATGTCTCACCAGTTAAAAGTTCCTTCCACCAGCATGATGACCTGAGTTAAATTCCTGAAACCCCACTGAACCAAGAGAGAACTGACTCCTGAAAATTATCCTCTGACCTACAGGCTCAATGTGGGACACAGACATAAACACAGACACACACACAAACACACACAATTAATTAATTTAATTTAATTTAAAATATTGTTACATATGTACAGGCACACATATCCCAGTATATGTGTGGAAGTCAAAGAACAACTTTTAGCAATTTTTTTTTTGCTTCAACCATGGTTCCCAGGGATCAAACTCAGGTCAACAAGCTTGTCTGGCAAGTGCTTTTACCTGCTGAGCCATCTTGCAGGCCCACATTTGGACATCAATGATTGATTGGACATGTCATTTTAGAAAAATTGGCAAAGAAACAAAAGCAAAAGACTTTACTTAAATTTTGTAATCCCATAACCCAGATATAAACTTTCCTTTGTTTTAAGACAAGGTCTACCTATAGTCCCAGCTGGCCTGTGTCTCTATGTAGTCCAGGCTGGTCTTGATCTCACAGAGGTCCACGTGCCTCTGCCTCCAGAGTTCTGGGATTAAAGGCATGTACCACTATGCCTAGGCCATTTGGAACTTTTTAGCATTGATATTTTCATCTAACATTTTGATTGTAATGAGATTCTGACAACAAAAATGTCAGCCTTTCAGCTAGAGCCCAGTATTTTTAATCATATTATTAACTATCCTTTTAAAATAATTTTTATTATTTTTATTTTATATGTATGAATGTATTCCCTGCATGTAGGTACACCCATGTCATGCAATGCCTGAGGAGGTCAGAAATGGGTGATGGATCCCCTGGAACTGGAGTTCCATATACTTGTTAACTATCTCAGGTGCTAAGCCCAAATCCAGGTCTTCTGCAAGAGCAGCCAGTGCTTTAACCATGGAGTCATCTCTCCAATCCTTAATTATCCTTTAAAAATATCACTTGGAGGGCTAGAGAGATGTCTCAGCATTTAAAAGCACTGGCTGCTCTTGCAGAGGACCAGGGTTTGGTTCCTAGCACCCATATGGTGGCTAACAACCATCCAAAATGCCAGTTCTAGGGATCTGACGCCCTTTTCTGATCTCCACGGGCATTGCATGACACAGGTGCACTTACACACATACAGGCAACACTTATAATAATGTGTACACTTAAAAATTGTTAGATTTTAGAATATAGCATACAGGAACAATAGGAGAGAAAGAAAACAACCACATCTAACCTCAACAAATGAGACTGTGTTTATTTAGCACAGCAAGAGGCAGCAACCTTCCCATGGGATCAGGCAACTGCATGAGGTATAGGGGCTGGTCAGAGTCTCATATAGGGGCAGCAGCTACAAGGGGATGTTTTGGGGACAGCTACTGCAGGGGAGGCAGAGGCAGCAGGGGAGTTTTTTTGGGCCATTCTTGTGGTTTTTCTTGGGACTCGTCCAAGCGGGCCATCTGGACACCCAGGCAGGGGGAAAGAAGATGTCTCCAATATAGAACTGGATGGTCCAGGACCAGATGCTCCATGATCAGCGGTCTTATGTCGTGCCAAATCCTTCAAAAATAATAAATATTTTAGAAATGTCTCTTGGTGGGACAGGAAAGATGGCTCTACGGTTCAGAGCTGCTCTTGCAGAGGACCTGGGCTTAGTTCCCAGCACCCAGATGGCAATTAACAACCATCAGCAACTCCAGTTCCAGGGGGTCTGACGCCTTCTTCTGGCCTCCAGGCATTGCACACACTTAGTACACTTATATCCATGCAGGCTAAATGCTCATATACATACACTAAAAGTAAATCACAAGGGCTGGAGAAATGGCTCAGCAGTTAAGAGCACTGGCTGCTCTTGCAGAGGACCTGGATTCATTTCCCAGCACCCACATTGTGGCTAACAATATATAACTCCAGTTCCATGGGGATCCGATATCCTCTTCTGACCTCTGAGGGCATTGCATGACATAGGTGCATTTATGTACATGCAAGCAATACACTCATACACATAAGATAAAAATAATGAAGTATTTAAAAAATAGATCACAAAAATTAAAAAAGAAAATATCACTTGGCATTCTCTATGTCTCTTTGTCACTCTGTCTCTCTCTCTCTCTATCCTCCTGTCTCTACCTCTCCAGTGTTGGATGTAGAAGTTTACTACCATGCTCAGCTATGTGCTTAATATAGTATCCTGTTATTATATCTTATTAATGTGTCATTAATAGTCCTACCTACAAATCAGAGACAATAGAGCATCATTAATCACCTCTGAGGACAATCAAATATGCGAAAGCAAATATCACACAAAATACAGGAATACTCCTAGGTGTGAAAACACAGAAATAGAAAATAACTGAATATTCCTATCTGTGGGCAAAGACTCAGATCACCAAGGCCATGAGGGTTGACATAGCAAGAAAGGTCTCCTGGGAATTGTTTCTTTTTGGGGGCGGGGGGAGATGTTTCAATCACTGTGGTCTTATTCCTAATGTCTTTACATTTTGACCCAAGAGTCACCCCTAAACTTGATGCTGTTTATTGCCCTCATTTTTTGGTCCAAAGGGGCCAAAGACGTAGATGGGGGAATTGTTCTCTTCTTGTCTCTAATGAGGCTCTAAGGAAATCTGGTCCCAGTGGCCAAAGAGGCTCCTGTAAATGCCTGTTCTGTGATTGTCCCACACATCTTTCCTGTTCAGAGGATGAAGAAAACAAATACTTGCTCCTCACCTGTACAGGATCTGCCCATGTTACAAAGACATCACATTCCTGAGGGAAGCCCTGTCCATTTAGGTCAAGGCAGACAGCAGTGGACAGCACCAAACTCCCCAGGTAAGGTTACAACAGTGGAGACACAAACATTTTCATTCAGAGGTGAAGTTCTTTTAGGAACTTGCTTTGCAACTTCTTCCAGAGACAAGAAATCATGATAAAAATCCAGAATTCATTTGTTGTCACTTGAGATAAACTCTGTACTAATCAACAATTTCTGTGTCTTTCTGAGCCACTTAGGAGTTGGGTAAGTTTGAGGTGGAGCAAAATCTGAGCAACATAAGTGAAGATACAACTATATTTAAGACAGCGTGTTTCAAGTTCATTATAAAAAACATGACTGGGGGATTCAAAGAGAAAAAGCATCAAAGACAAGTGTTAGAACACAGACATGTAGGTGGGGTGCACACATCTCGTATTAGCAAATCTATGAACTGACTTGTAAATGTGGTCCTGCCTAGAGGACCTATCACATCCTGACCATCTGGGTTTTGTATTCACTGTCTTCTAGTCCCTTGGACTCAGACCAGGAGAGGCATGAACCAGTCACTTGTCTCCGAGTTCCTCCTCCTGGGACTCTCCTGGCAGCCCCAGCAGCAGCAGCCCCTCTTCCTGCTCTTCCTCATCATGTACCTGGCCACCGTCCTGGGAAACCTGCTCATCATCCTGGCCATCGGCACTGACTCCCACCTGCACACCCCCATGTACTTCTTCCTCTGCAACCTGTCCTTTGTGGATGTCTGCTTCTCCTCACCACTGTCCCCAAAGTGCTGGCCAACCACATACTCGGGAGTCAGGCCATCTCCTTCTCTGGGCGTGTCACACAGAAGTATTTTCTGTTTCAACTTGCTGACATGGACAATTTCCTCCCGGCTGTGATGGCCTATGATCGCTTTGTGGCCATATGCCACCCCTTACAGTACACAACAAAGATGATCCATCAGCTCTGTGCCCTGTTGGTGACTAGATCATGGGAGGTGGCTAGCCTCCATGCTATTGCACACTTTGCTGATGGTTCAACTTTCATTCTGTGTAGACAACACAATCCCAAATTTTTTCTGTGATGTGACACCCCTCCTGAAACTCTCCTGCTCAGACACACACCTTAATAAGATGATTATTCTTAGTGAGGGGGCCATCACCATGGACATCCCATTTTCCTGCATCCTGGTCTCCTATATCCACATCACCTGTGCCGTCCTGAGAGTCCCATCCCCAAGGGGAAGATGGAAAGCCTTCTCCACCTGTGGCTCCCACCTGGCTGTGGTCTCCATTTTCTATGGCACCATCATTGCTGTGTATTTCAATCCCTCTTCTTCACACTCCACTGAGAAGGACACGGTAGCCACTGTGCTGTACACAGTGGTGACCCCCTTGCTGAACCCTTTCATCTACAGCCTGAGGAACAGGGACTTGAAAGTGGCTGTATGGAAGGTGATACACAGAAGGACTTTTTCTGTTTGATGGGAGAATCTAGACTGACTTTTGTTCCTAAGCAAAGTTACTTTTTATGAATTGAGTACAATGCAGCAATTATTATTATAGTCTGGATACAGGCATAGGGCTTCAGGGCCTGAGTTAGGTAGAAGAAAATTGTTTCTCTTTTATTAGTCAACTCTCATTCCCAGTGTATAGCAGGAACTGAACCCAAGTTCTCTGGTAAATCTACCAAGTACTGAAACTTGGTCTTCTTTTGTTTTGTTTGTCTTTCTGCTTCTGGGGATTGAAACCAGGGCTTTCCTCACAGTGTTCAAACACTCTGTCAATGGGCTACATCATCAGTCTTTTGAACTTCTTTTAAAGTACAAACTTTATAGTGATTTTATGTGTAAGTCCAATTGTTCCTTTCTAGGTGCTCTTTTTTGGAAGATAGGTGTTATCCAGTATTTGAATATCACAGGTACATGGGGAGCTGTTATATATATAGGCCCTGATATAAGAGCCCATAATTCAGGTGACAGAGGCGGGGTTCAACATTGAGATTTAAAGAAAACCTATTAGGTGATTCTTATTTATTATTTTATTATTTTAATTTATGTGTATGAGTGTTTTATCTGTATGTATATATGATGTAGAGACTGATGGAAAAATGGAAAAATCAAGGAAAACAGAGATTTTTAATTCCCCCATCCTCTCTATCAGCACTGGGATTTTTTATACTTTTTTTCCCTCAAGAACTAGACAAACCAGTTGCTTTTTATAACCCTTTGCCATTAGCCAGCCATTATTTAATTTGCTGATGCTGTAACCTGCTACCCAATGTATAAAAATATAAGAACTTCCTCTCTTGGGAGTCCAGACTTTGAGACTTAAGTTCTTTGGTCCAGGCTATGTCTAAATAAAACCTGCCTCCTGATCCCTCCCTGTGTCTTCCCTTGTCTTTCCTGGAACGTTTCAGTGCACCACCTACATGCGGTGCTTACAGAGGCCATAAGAGAGTGTTTGATCCCTTGGAACTGGAGTTACAGACAGTTTTTAGCTGCCACGTGGGTACTGGAAACTGAACCTGGGTCATCTGCAAAAGCAGCAAGCCCTCGTAACCACCGAGCCAGCTCTCCAGCCTGTACTTTTAATTTTTTAAAGATTTATTTTTTATTCATGTATGTCTATTTGTGGGTCTGGGAGTTTATACCATGTGTATGACTGTGTGTGCCTCAGAGGCCAGAAGAAGGTGCTGAATCCCCTGGAGCTGCAGTTACAGGCCTGATGTGGGTGCTGGAAACCAAACTCAGGTCCTCTGCAAGAGCAGCAAGTCCTCTTAACCACTGACACATCTTTCCAGCCCAATTTTGTTTGTATTTTCATCCTTTTGGTTTATTTGGGTTTTTTTTTTCTTTTTAAGATAGAGAAGTTGTCTGGCCTAGAACTCATTGTAAAAATCAGGTTGGCCTTGAACTCTGAGAGAGATTACCACAGCCTCTTTTAAATGTCCTCTATTATGGTCATCATAAAGGTTGGTCACAAAAACACAAGATTAGTTTGAAGACTCTTCTTGTGAGCTACAAAGACTAATGAGTATGACCAGGGTCATGTGTTTAACATTAAGTAAATAAATCAGTGTTTAGGGATAGGGATGAGTGGGTCTCTCCCTCCCCTCATGGGCCGTTGGCCACCGACCCATGAGAACAAAGGGAGCAGAAGCGATGAACGGGGTCAGGATGACGTTAAAGACCTTCCAGGGAGTCAGATTCAGTGATACAGCTCCATTTATTCAGTGGGGGTCAGGGAAAAATATAGTGTGGAAGCAGCAGCAAAGCTTCAGCTGATAGGTGCTCATAGTATGCTTTAATTACATGCGGTAGGGGGATCCTATCATCTGGCTATAGGGCAATGCCTAATTATCATATAGAAAAAACCTGGGGGCAGTTTATTGCAGGTAACTATGCCAAAGGTTATGTTCCAAATAAGGTCAGGCATCCGTGCTTGGAGGCACTTTCCAGGTAAGTCAGGCAGAGAACAGGAGACCCCTGCTAAGAAAGGAGTCAACCTTAACAGCAGGGCTCCCCAACAGGGACGTGCCTCGGTTGGTAAAATCTTCTTGCAAGCACAAGGACCTGAGTTTGATCCCTGGAACTCATGCCAAACAAAAGCCAGTAGTGAATTACCTGCACTGGGGAGGCAGAGACAGGTAGATCCTTGGAGTTTCCTGGGCAGCCAAGCTAGTTTTGTTGACTTCCAGGCCAGTGAGACTCTGTCTCAAAAATAAAGTGGGGGCAGACAGATGGCTTAGCAGATGAAGGGGCTTGTCACCAAGTTTGATGACCTGAATTTAATTCCTAAAACCCACATCTGACTTCCACACATATGTTATGGCTCGTACCACCCCCTCCCAAATAAAGAAATGTAAAAAAAGAAAATAAGGTGGAAGATGCCTAAGGAATGGCACGCAAGGTCGTTCACATACACCAACTCACATATATGTTTGCAAAAACACAAACATGCAAACACCCTCCCTCAATGTTTGTACACACAGAAGTGAATTTAGAAAATCAACATTTGTTGTTCCTTCTGACCAGAGCCATTGCCCAGATTTCTTCTATCCAGAACCCTGCCCATGCCTTTGAGAACCAAATTAAATGACACCTCCTTTTCCTCCAGGAAGCCTCTGACTTCCTCTTTTGATTCTCTTAGCTCTGTTTTTCTTTCACTTACTCTTTTTGCCCCATATAACTTTCCCTAACTGATGAGATGCCCTAAACTCCTGTTGTGCAACAACTTCATCCAAGATAAAACTTTCCATCTTGGAGGGAATCTGAGTAAACAATAGGATGCTCTGATGAAAGGTAAACAAGATGTTTTTGTTTTGTTTTGAGACAGGGTCTCCCTGTAGCCCCAGCTGGCCTGGAACTTGCTATGTTAGACCAGGCTAGCTTCTAACTCACTGAAGTTGCTTGCCTCTGCCTCCCAAGTGCTGGAGTTAAAGGGTGTACTACTACTGGATGCTTTGAGGGGAAGTGAAACATTCCATCCTGCAGGAAAGCTTGTTAAGCTCAGGAAGTAAACAACTCAATAGCTTCAGGAAGTCCCTGAAACTGACCAGATTTACTAGGCTCCTCCCTTCCTAAGCATATATAAGCCCTAAAGACTGCAGAGACACACTCTTAGACTAGCCAAAATGCTTAGAAAAAGATCAGCAGAGCTGCCTAGAAAGGACACTGTCCAGTCTGTTGAGTTGCCTGCAGAGGGTGCAGTGCACTCCATGTTTCCTGCTTTTGTGAGCTGTCATCATGCTGGACTGGGCTTTTGGTGATGCAGCTGTCTGAGTTAGTTCTGTTCGTGTAAGTAATCCCTCACCCATATTCCTGTAAGTAACTGCAATAAAACTCATTGGTTCACGAAGTTGAATTTTGGTGTTATCGTTACTTTGGCCTGTCCTTGGTTCCCAATCTGGGGTGAGTAGATGTTTGTTCATGTCTCCCCAGGAACACTGTACACAACAATCCACAACACACAATACTATTGTAACCCTGAGTTTCTGCAACTGCTCCAAGACATGGACAAAAACTATCGAAAGGAAGAAAATGGATGAATGATTATCACCTTGACTTTTTCCACCTGTGCTGATGATGGAAGCCAACAAACATGCTGTCCCTGAGCGACATCCATCTCCTTTCCTCTTCATAGTTCTTGACAATACTTATTAAAGAAATATCTTGGGGCCTGGAGAGATGGCTCAGTGGTTAACAGCACTGTCTTCTCTTGCAGAGGACCAGAGTTAGATTCCTAGCACCCACATGGTGGATAAAAACCATCCTAACAACAGTACCAGGGGAATCTGATAGCCTCTTCTGACCTCCTTGGGCATTGCCCAACACCATTGCATTGCACTTACACGCAGGCAGGAAATGCTCTCATACACATAAAATAAAGTATTTTTTAAAAAAAGAAACACCTGGAAAATTCAGAAAGTTACAAAGAGGAAAGAATGTCTAAAGATGCCATGATTCAGAATAAACATTATGAATTCTTTTGTGTCTTCTCTAATCTTCCTTTGCACAAACAAAGCTACTCATGTTTGGTTTAACACTTGTTATGTGACATTTTACCTATGCATTAAAATTTCTTCAAAAAATGCATTTTTTTGGCTGGAGAGATGGCTCAGTGGGTAAACTGCTTGCTGTGTAAGCATGAAGACCTGATTCTCAGAACCCATGTAAAAACTGGATGGACTCGTGCAAGTCTGTAATCCCAGCACTATTATGGTGAGGTAGGAATCAGAGACAGGAGAATCCATGGAAACACATGGGGCAGCTAGCCTGCCACACACAGAAAGCAACAAGATACCCTTGTCTCAAACAAGGTGGAAGGTGAGGGATTTATCTCCATCAGTATGAGTACATTATTTACATAGTTCGATTTTTCCCAAGTTTATTAATTTTTTATACTAAAGAACAGATTTTTTTCTTCATTTTCCCAAAACACAAAAATAGCACGACATGGTAATTCAGCCACAAGATAAATGATATATGCAGTCACTTCCCCAATAGCTGTCTCCAAACTGTTGCTTTGAGGGGACTTAAAAGTGCTCCTAAAATGACCTTTTTTTCATTTTTTATTATTTTTATTTCATGTGTATGAGTGTATTGCCTGCATGTATGTGAGTGTACCCGTGTCATGCAATGCTGTGGAGGTCAGAAGAGGGCTTCGTATTCCCCTGGAACTGGAGTTAAGGATGGTTCATAGCCGCCATGTGGGTGCTGGGAATCAAACCCAGGTCCTCTGCAAGAGCAGTCAGGGCTCTTAACCGCTGAGCCATCTCTCTAGCCCCCTAAAATGACCTTTATTAAAGTTATCAACAAACCACAGAGGCCTGCCTCTGCCTCCTGAGTGCTGAGATTAAAGGCATGTGCTACCATGTGACCTTTTTAAAAGGGAAATTCTTGTTTTGCTTCTCTATATTCTGGGCTGCAGAAGAGTCTCAGGCTTCTTTTCCTTTTTCTTTTATAGAAGGAAGAGTTTATTTGAGCTTACAGTTCTAGGGGAATTACAGTTCATCTTTGTGGGAGACAGGCTTGAGCCTAGAGTGGAAGTCCTAATGACAGCTATACAGCAGGCCTGAGGCAATGGCCCAACCGCTGGAGCCACAAGGAACACCTCGTGATTATCGCTCCATTTGGCAAGTTGTAGGACTGACACTTAAGCCTCGCCACTCCCTAGTCGCCACCCCTTGAAATTCCAGGTTGCAGTTTATCTACAGCTTGCAGCACATGGGCATAACAACAGCCATGGTCACATGATTCACTGGAACCTGGGCTGCCCATATATGGCATAGGCGTTGTATCCTTGTCTGATTGGTCCCGGAACCAGGGCTGCCCATATATGGCATAGTCGTTGCATCCTTGTCTGATTGGTCCAGGAACCCTATATAAGCTTGTAAATTCCTCAATAAAATTGATCTGCATCACTGAACCTGGTCTCCTGTGTCTAAATGCAGCTCCACTAACACAGTCTCCTCACCAGCCCGGGGGTCCAGGATTGGGTGGCAGTGGCGACGACCGTGAAGGCAGACTGGATGGACAGCTGCACGTCTTGGCAGGGAGGCATGGCAGCAGAGGTGGCTGGAGGAGGAGCAGTGGAAGCTAAGCTCTACATCTTCCAGCATGCACAGAAAACAAGAGCTCAGACTTCTTTTTCATTTAAGGAATCATAACTAGGACTCCTAATTTGAAAAGATTATTCTAAATTTAATATTGCAACTTCACCAAATTGCCTTTGTTTAAAACTGCATTTCAAGTAGAAGAGGGGTGTGTGAAAAAGAACATTTTCCTGCAGGTTAAAATTATTTTATAAAATGCAGAAATCAAGGGCTGTGGCAAGAGCCTATGTAATTTTGGGTATCTTCTGGACTACCGAGGCTCAAAGGAAGGTTTCTCCTGTCTGGCACTGTTTCTTGTTATGTAACCTTCAGCCATATACATAGGCTCATGTAGAGATATTGTATGTGTAATTTATCAATAAGTTTTTGGACTAGTATGATTCCCTCTGGTTTTTTACACTAGCTAGGCATTATTATTATTATTATTATTATTATTATTATTACTATTGGTCTTCTTCAGACAGGGTCTCCCTGTAGCCCCAGCTGGCCTGGAACTCACTATGTAGACCAGGATGGTCTTGAACTCACAGAGATTCCCCCTGCCTCTGCCTCCCAAGTGCTGGGGCTAAAGGTGTGTGCCACCATACCCGGCAGCTAGCTAGGCAGTATTTATCTAACCTCTCTTTCTGTATAACCCTCCCTCTACTTCCTCCCTCTTTGAAGTATCCCCATTTTCCCCTTGATAATTCCTGTCTGCTATGGTCCCACCTCTCTTGAGCTCCTTTTTCCCTTTTATCCCCATAGTTCCTTGTATAACCCTCCCTCTCCCCTTCCATTTAACTACCCCTATTTTAGCCATTTCTCCCTTAGTAACACCTGTCTCCTACTGTTCTCTTTTAGGTTCTTTCTTTCCCTTCACCTTCCTGGTTATCTTCCATTTTCCTGGTTCCTGCAGTTATATCAGGATAAATACTCACATAAAAGTATTTGGTGCTAGGATCCACAAATGAGGGAGAACATACGTCATTGATTTTTTCAGAATCTGTGTTACTTCACTTAGTATAACAGTTTCTAGTTCCACCCACTTACCTGCAAATTTCATAATTTCACCTTTCTTTACAGGGTCCTGGGACCCTGCTCTCATGAACCTACAGCGATGGTGTCAGCATGCACAAGAGCTATGCAAACTCAAGAAGACAAAACCCCAGCACAACTGTGGAAATGGGCATCAAGCCCCAATCTTAGTTTAAGAATTATTGGCAGCTAATTACTGCTAGATGAGGAAGAGCTGATCTTCTTAAAGGGAGGGACTCTAGATAGGCTGCCTAGACCCCAGTGGATGAACTTGCACTGAGAGACACCTGGGGACACTAACTTGCCATGATAGGCCTTAACACAAATGACAGACTGTATGAATTCCAGTGGGGTAGGGGCCTATGGGAGGGTGATTAAAATTAAAATGTTCTTACACAAAAATGTATGAAATACATTTTTTTACCAAAAAAAATTTAGAAATGGCAACAGCTCACCATGAATGAAGCAGGAGGGTTTTACAGATACCCACTTCCATCATGTGTCCAGAGATATGCTAAGACAGATGGTGTGGGATGGTAGCCCTTTAGAATAGGTATAGCAGATATATAAAGAACTCTGAGTTTAATCATTATGATCTCATTTGATATTATACTGGTTAGATCAATGACTTCCCAAAAGGGTTTTCCCAGTTCTGTCTTTCCAGCACAATTTAAAACATGGTTAAAAATTTCCCTCTGTACCAACCAGCAAGGTTTTTCTTGTCACACAAATCAAAGTGGGAACTGAATAGCTGCCAAACCAACAGGAAAGAAGCAAGAGTAAGATAACCTTTAAAATTAATGTATTTTTATCGTTCTGCTTGTACCTTAACTATGACATAAGAAATGTGCTAACCTGAAAGACTGTAGAGTCAGTGACCCCATGATCATCTGCAGACCACATTTTAATGCTTGAAAGAGTTTTCTAATAGTCTGTTTATTTTGAAAACACCAGTTTTAAATAGTTAAATGACACACACATGTCTTTCAGGAGAACTTCATGAAGGGCATGTGGCAGCTGAAACATCTCGGAACGTGGTTACTGCAGTTCTGAGTCAGGGTCTGGCTCTGGGGAAAGCACTTGGTGTTCTACCCTTTATGAATCCCATTTCTCACGGTTCTGTGTGGCCTGGCCACCCTGACACCAGGGACTCTCCTTTGGGTCATTGTCCTCCATGGTTGTCTGTGACTCTGATCCCTCTTCCCAGCCAGACTCCCTAGAACTTCCCTGATGTCACTGGACACCCCAGCCAAGGGCTCTTTCACAGGACCAGAGGATAGACCCCACAGCCTTGCTTAGGGCAGCTGCCAGAGCCAGATCTCTTTCAGTTGATTCCTTCAGACATGGAAGCACTTTGTGGACACTGTGAAGCATGTTGGCCTCACTCAGATCATGTTTCATTTCCAAGGATGCTGCCAGGTTCTCTGACTTTCCCTCTGTATCTGCTGCAGGCTGATCCATCCAGGAAGGCACATCTGCCAGGGCTTCCCTACTGGGTTCTTTCCTTAAGGCCACATGGCAGTTTGTTCAGGCCACCTCCTTATGACTTCACATTTATCAAGCAGGTGCCCAAGGTCCTTCTCCCATCCCTCACAAGGTAGAGGTGGGGGAGTTGATGCGTAGCCACCAAGCCCAATCCAAGATGGGCATATTGCCAATGAGTCTCTTGTGGAAGATCCCACAGGGCCAGCAGCCAAGAGGGACAAACAGGCAGCCAGTCCTGACAGAATCACAGCCAAATAGGAACTTACTGTGCATCTTCTGCCTCTTGTGCACTCAGTCACCCAGGCCTCCGCACAGGGTGCTCTCAGGGTGCAAGGGAGCCTGAGGATGGGCGAGACCAGTGGGCAGGGCAGGGGACCCAGCCAGGTCCATTTGAGTCACTCTTGGGAAGTACCTCCTTGAGCTGTCATCTGGGTCTGAGGCCTGACGGCACTGTCTCAATTTATTTATGTGTATATGTGTGTGCCTGAGTAAGTCTGTGCACCGCATGCAGGTAGGTGCCTTCAGAGACCAGAAGATGTCATCAGGTTATCTGGAAATGGAGTTACAGGTGACTGTGAACCTCAGATGTGGGTGCTGGCAACTGAACCTGGGTCCTCTGTAAGAGCAGTAAGTGGTCTTAACTTCTAAGTGTCCTGCCCTATTTCTTAATTTAAAATATGTTTATTGTACATATTCATTGTATATGGCTGTGTTAAACAAAGACATTTTCACTCCAGTGTGTAGTATATGCTGACTGAATTCCTCCCATACTCCCACTTTCCTCTTCTTCCCCTCCTCCCTCCTGTTAGTCTGCTACCCTCAACATTTTCCCATCTAGTTTCATGCCATAAATATATGTAATTTTATGTACTTACATAAAATCTGGAAACTGCATATGAAAGAAAACATTTGCTTTGTCCTCCTGAGACTGGGTTATTCACTAATATGAGTATTTCAGTAGAATATTTTCCTGAAAATGAGATAACTTGACTTCTTTTTTTTTAAGACAGGCTTCACTATGCCTGCCTCTGCCTCCTGAGTGCTAGGACTAAAGACATGGGTCACTACACTCAGCTACATTTGTACAATGTGTTTTGATTAATTTACCACTGAAATTAATTCTTTATGATTAAAAACATTCTGTTGCTGGACACCTAGGTTGTTTCTATAATTTAGCTATTAAAAATAGTACTGTGGGGGCTGGAGAGATGGCTCAGTGGTTAAGAGCACTGACTGATATTGCAGAGGACCCGGGTTCAGTTCCCAGCACTCATATAGTGGCTAACAACCATCTGTAGCTCCAGTTCCAGGAGATCTCATGCCCTTTTCTGACCTCCTTGGGCATTGTACAATACAGGTGCACTTACACACACACAAGCAATATACACACAAAGTTTTTAAATTAAATTTTAAAAACTTTAAAAAAGAAAATTCTGTAACAAGCATCAGTGTGCAAGTATCTCTGTGCTGTGTTGACTTGGAGTCTTCTGAAAAGTATTCAGGAGTGGTATGACTGGGTTATACAGTGGATCTTATTTTTCATTTTTTGAGAAACCTCCATAATGATTTGACATATTTAAGTTCTGACTGAAGAGTTTCACCCAAATGGTGATATTCCTGCCCTCATTGTTTGGTCCAAAGGGGCCAAAGACCTAGATGGGGAATTGTTCTCTTCTTGTCGCTAATGAGGCTCTGAGGAAATCTGGTCCCACTGGCCAAAGAGGCTCCTGTAAACGCCTGCTCAGTGATTGTCCCAAACATCTTTCCTGCTCAGAAGACCGACACCCTAAATACTTGCTCCTCACCCACTTAGGAATTACTAATACTTGCAAGATATCACAATCCTTGCAGATAGAGGACCCGGACACTTAAGTCAAAGTGGACAGCAATGGACAGCACCAACCGGCCAGGTAAGGTTACAGCGTGGAAACACAGCTGTTTATTGAGAAGTGAAAATTGTTTTAGTAATTCCCTTGCAACTTCTTCCAGAGAGTCAGGAAATCATAGTAAAAGTCCAAAATTAATTGGTTGTCACTTAAAAGATAAATCAAATACTTTATTTTGTGTTTTTCTGAGCCACTAAGAAGCTGGATAGCGCTCAAAGAGAGCAAGAACTGAGCAATGTTAAGTAGAGACACAACTAGTCTTAGAGCCTGTATGTTCTTCAGTATTTAATATACAAGTCAGGACTCAGGGATTCATGTAGAAAAAGCATCAAAGCCTAGTACTGGAAAATAGAAATATGGGTGAGGTGGGTACATCCTGTGTTAGCAAGTCTGTGAACTGATTTGTAAACTTTGCACTGCCTGAGCCCTATCACATCATGACCATCCCCATCTAGGTTGTGAATTCACTGTCTTCTATTCACTTGGGCTCAGACCATGAGAGGCATGAACCGGTCACTTGTCTCTGAGTTCCTCCTCCTGGGACTCTCCAGGCAGCCCCAGCAGCAGCAGCCCCTCTTCCTGCTCTTCCTCATCATGTACCTGGCCACCGTCCTGGGAAACCTGCTCATCATCCTGGCCATCGGCACTGACTCCCGCTTGCACACCCCCATGTACTTCTTCCTCTGCAACCTGTCCTTTGTGGATGTCTGCTTCTCCTCCACCACTGTCCCCAAGGTGCTGGTCAACCACATATTCAGGAGTCAGGCCATCTCCTTCTCTGGGTGTCTTACACAGATGTATTTTCTGTTTCAACTTGCTGACATGGACAATTTCCTCCTGGCTGTGATGGCCTATGATAGATTTGTGGCCATATGTCACCCTTTACACTACACAACAAAGATGACCCATCAGCTCTGTAGCCTATTGGTGGCTGGATCATGGGTCATTGCCAGCCTGAATGCTCTCCTGCACACCCTACTCATGGCTCAACTCTCATTCTGCTCAAACAATACCATCCCCCACTTTTTCTGTGATGTGACTCCCCTCCTGAAACTTTCCTGTTCAGACACACACCTCAATGAGATGATGATTCTCACGGAGGGAGCTGTGATTATGGTCACCCCATTTGTCTGCATCCTCGTTTCCTACATCCACATCATTTGTGCTGTCCTGAGAGTCCCATCCCCAAGGGGAAGATGGAAAGCTTTCTCCACCTGTGGCTCCCACCTGGCTGTGGTCTGCCTCTTCTATGGCACCATCATCGCTGTGTATTTCAATCCTTCTTCCTCACACGCCACTGAGAAGGACACAGCAGCCACTGTGCTGTACACAGTGGTGACCCCCATGCTCAACCCTTTCATTTACAGCCTGAGGAACAGGGACTTGAAAAGGGCTCTTTGGAAAGTGGTCCACAGAAAGATATTCTCTTTTTGATGAAAGTATAATGGATCCATGGATTATTTCCATGCATCTCACAGACATGTAGCAATGTGTTTCTTAGAGTCTTCTATGAACTAAAATAAATATGTTTGGTAGAAACTTATCCATTAATTCTGACTTGGTTTATAACATCACTCCTCTGAATATGTGATACTAGTTTTGAATTACTCTATTTTAAATGCTTTTACAGAAAAATCAAATTTCCTCTCTAGCTGGGATTATAGCTTAGTAGTAATGGGCTTTTCTAGCATGTGCAGAGTCCCATGTTTGATTTTCAGTACCACAAAAGAAAAATAATGAGAAAAGAAAGAAGAAAAGAAAGAGGAAGGAAAAGAAGGAGGAAGGAAAGAAAGAGGAAAGGAAGTTCTTTTCTTTCTAGGTGATGAAATGATGGTCACTTTGAAAGTCTCTGTTTAACAAATGTTTTGCACTTTCCTTTTGAAAAATGCTCTCAGAATGCATAGCAATAATTTTCATCCCTAGCTGCATGTTAACATCACCAGGGAGCTTTGGAAATGTTAAGTATCAGTTCCTGAACTCATGTCAACCAGATAAATCTGAATGTCTGGGCGGGACCTGGGGTTCCAGTATATTTTATGAGTTGATAATAAAACCAGGCGCCCTTTACAATTACTCTTCATGAGTGTGAGCCTAGAAACCATCAAGAAACTTTGAAGTCCTATGTGGACAGAGGCAGCATGGTGTCACTGGCAGTTCTTATGGGTTGATGCCTTATTCTGAGAAGCCTGGTCCTGGGCTTCACATTAAGTCCTAATTAACTTGATATTTTTTAGTGTCTTGTCATCTAATTTGACAGTTTTACCTTATACCATATATTCAGCAGAAAATGTGCTGACGGAAAATTTCCACAGGTGTTCAGGATGGCTTACCTTCCTCCTAGGTACTAAAACCTCCCTGAACCCCAAGACAAGTCCCCTGATCTTTGGAGCATTTGCTAATTCTTCTAGGCCGAGGCTGCCATTCCCTCTTCTTCCCCTGCCCCCATGAAAGCTTCTTTTGGAGACTATCTAGTCTGCTATCTGATCTCCTCTGCCCCATCTTTTGCATCATCCTTTTCAGAGGCAAAATGTGTGGGATTCATGGGCCAACTCTGTGAGATGCTTGGTTTCTGACACAAGTTACACATGCAACCCAGTGTTGGTGAATAAATGGCTAAATGAACAGCTTCCTTCAGTTTGCTATACCTGACTGGCAAGAGGCTTTAAAAATTAAAATTTGAATCAATTATTCTTATATTTGAAAATAATTACATCATCTTCTATAGTGGAAAACAGAAAATAGAAAAGTTGTATTTTCACTCCAGTTTCAGAAAATGAAGACATTTGGAGGGCTTAGACAGATGGCTCATTCAACTAAGTCCTGCAAGCATGAGGACCTGAGTCTGGATCCCCAGCATCCTTGGAAAAGCCAGGTATGGTGGTGTGCACCTGTAACCCTAGTGCCATAGTAGGGGTAAAGACAGATGGGATATCTTAAAAAAAAAAAAAAGGTAGATAGCTGGGCATGGTGGCGCACACCTTTAATCCCAGCACTCGGGAGGTAGAGGCAGGCGGATCTCTGTGAGTTCAAGGCCAGCCTGGTCTACATAGTGAGTTCCAGGACAGCTGGGGCTACAGGGAGACCATGTCTCAAAAAGACCAAAAAAAAGCATAGTGCCATCAAGGAAGACACCCAACACGGACTTCTGGCCTCTGGATGAGCACCCACATGCATATGTGCACACATACACAAACACATACACTATGAAAATTCACAAAAGAATTAAAAAGAAATGAAAACATTTTATTGTTTGGGATCATTATGATGTTATAACAATACTTAAGAAAAAAGTAAATAATAGAGAACCATCTTACATCCTTCAGAATGGCTACATAAAAACACTAAACATTAAATATTGGAGGGGATGTGGGGAACATGGTACACTGGAGCAAGTCTAAGGGAACGAGAACGGTGAAACACTGGCACATCATGAAGATATCATGGAACACTCTATGGTTGGTCTTCAAAACAAAAGTATTATATGACCCTGAAGAGACTGTGATAAGGAAAACAAGCCAGTCGCAAAAAGACAAATACCAAATCACTCCCGTTACATGAGGTACTTTCAGTAGTCAAATTCATGAAGTAAGAAAGTAGAATGGTGGTTGCCAGGGACTGGGGAGGAGGGAAATAAAGAATTTTTGCTTAATTGGAATAAAATTTTAGTAATATAAAATGAAAAGAATTCTAAAAACTAACTGCACAAAAATATGAATGTAATTAACTGTTGAATTGCACGATTAAAAAGGTTAAGTTGGCAAACTATTTTTTACTGTAACTAAAATTAAAAATAATAATGTTTAAAAAGGTAAAACTATGTTTTAGAATCTGTGGTGGTTTGAATGAGAAATGATCCCCATAGGCACAAGTATTTGAAGACTGGGTCCTCAACTGGTGGTACTGTTTGGGAGGTCATGGAAGGAGATGCAGCCTTGCTGGAGGAAGTGTGTCAGTGAGTGCAGGCTTTGAGAGTTTGTAGCCTTGCCCCACTTGCAGTTTGCTCTCTCTGCTTCATGTTTGCGTTTGAAGATGTGAGCTCTCAGGTTCCTTCTCCTGCCACCATGCCTGCCACTTGTGCCACATCTCCCTGCCATGATGGACTCTTATCCTTCTGGAACCATAAACCAAAATAAAGTCTTCCATAAGTCACTTTTGGTCATGGTATTTTATCACAGCAACAGAAAAACAGCTAATACAGAATCACAATAGAATATGTATGCAATGCAAAATATTGAAGAAAAAAATCAGGAAAAAATTAAACCCATAAAAACACATGAAAATAATTTTGAAAGTAACTTTTACCAAAGTTGACCTCAAGTTATCATTACAATTGTTTTGTGTATGAGACACGGTTTTGTGTATCCCAGGCTGATCTTGAACCCACTATAGCTGAGGATAAATTTGATCTTGACTTCTGGTCCTCTTGCCTCTACCTCCAAGAGCTGGGATTCTAGGTGTGAGCCATCATGCCTCACTTACGTAGTGCTGGGCGATCGAACTAGGGGCCTCATACATGCTAGACAAGCACTCTGCCCACTGAACTAGATCTCTAGCCCTTATTCTGCAATCTTGCATCCTGAGTTTTCTACTTTCTATTTTCCATATCATCAAACATCTTAGTGTGTTTATGATTGCCCAGTGTTTCATGATACGTATCATAATTTATTTGGTTAATTCCCAACTTTGAACAAATTTAAGTTCCCCCTACAAGCGTGAATGACACTGCAGTAAAGCATCAAGCCCACAGAACACCATGATCATCAATATTGCCATAGACAGCTGGTGTGAACTACTTCAAGTCCAGAGATGGGAGCTGAGTCATAGTCCTCAAACCAGTTACTTCCATGGAGTCACACTAGCTTTGCTTCCATGGAGTCTTACATCAACCTGTTGATAGGGGGATCCCCAAACTCATTTGTCCAGGGGGCCAACCATGTCCAAACATATATTCACTCATAGATTACACTTGTGGTACAGTTGTTCTTTTCATTTGACTTTAAAAAATTCTAATTGTTCAGTAACAACATGCTTTCCTGGCCTTTCTGTGGTCTGGTCTCTGCAGGCACATACATGTCTGTTCTTATAGTCTGAGTTGTGTGACTTGAGAAGTTTGTCTTGTTCTCAGAGTCAGGCGCCGCTCTACGTCTTTGCTGCTATATCATCTATTGTTAAATGGGAAAAATGGAATCTAGATCCTCTCATAGAAAGAAGGATCTGCCTCCACCTCAGGAAGAAAAACCACTCAAACCATTTCATCTTTCCCTGGAAGTACCGCCGTTTGGGAATCTTGGCATGGAGCGGGGCTCTGTACAGCAGCTGGTAAATTTGGTTCTTTTTGCCATGAAATAAGCTCTGGGGTTAGTGAGGACCAAGCCTGGTCCCCCCCCCACTCCACTTTCTCTGGGTCTTTTATCTGCCCCTCCTGCCTTTCTTTCCAGTTGGGATGGGTTGTGGGGTCTTTGGAATTCCAGTCTCCTATTCTGTAGATAAGGAATGATAAGCTCAAGTGTGATTTCCAATCTGGATATCTCCTTAAAAGGTGATGTTGGTGTACCCCACCCTATGCTCTGTTAGCAAGCCCAATAAACTCATTAGGATTTTCAAAAAAAAAACAAACAAACAAACAAACCAGAGACAATGGAAACCTTCATAACTCCACCAAAGTTGACCGGATGTTGTCAAATCCTTTGGTCTTCGATTTCTTATTCCTGTTCCCCACCACCCCCTTAAACTTCATTGTATATATTTTTTTACGTAACCTGCTTCAAGTTATTTCTGGGAAAATGTGTTAAAAATTGCCTCTTTGGAATAAAAAAAATTTTAATGCAAAAGACCATGGGTACAATTAACATTAAAACTTCTGTACAGGAAAAAAATTAAAGAGTTTTAAAAAAATTAAGAAGACCCTGTGGAATTGCAATAAATAGTTCCAAACCCTATTTTTTTTAAAAAAAGGTGATGTTGGGTAGGGAGCCCACAGCACATGAAGAGGCGTGTGAGGGCTGGGCTTGTCCTAGTGTAAGGGCTCCTCTTCCTCTAAGTTGAAGATATTGTATGATTTGGATGTGGTCTACCAAATGTTCCTGTGCAGGAAGCACTGTCCACAGTTGTGGCACTAAGGTTTCCCCTTCCCACACTCTGTATGACCTGCCCTCACTCTCTGAGGGTCTCATGCTGATGAGGGTTGACAAACCAAACCAGCATAACACATTTTTATCTTGGGTTTCACATAGTTTATATAATAGGGAGGGAGCGACTTACAAAGAGAGGGCATCACAAAGAGATGGTGTCATTCCAGCCCCGTCCACAGTCTCCATTAGCTTTCGCCTGTGCCCCATAGGCAAGAGGTCTTACCCCACCATCTGTGGATGCCCCATCTTGTTTCCCTGCCTGCAGGACAACTCTGCCATTCGCCCCTGGGCACACACTTCCTGGTCCCAGCTCTGGACCAACCAGTGCACCTCCTCTCACTCTGCCAGCAGCTAGGCTCTACCCTTCTTCCCAGGGTGCCCCTTCACTCACCCATTGCTTATTTATTATTTTTATTTTACGTGTATGAGTGTATTGCCTGCATGCGAGTGCACCCGTGTCGTGCAATGCTGCGGAGGTCAGAAGACGATTTAAGATTCCCCTGGAACTGGAGTTAAGGACGGTTCATAGCCAACATGTGGGTGCTGGGAATCGAACCCGGGTCCTCTGCAAGAGTAGCCACTGCTCTTAACTACTGAGCCATCTCTCCAGCCCCCTTTTATCTTTTTTTTAAAAAATAGTTTTATTTTATGTATGAATGTTTTGCTTGCATGTGTGCAAGTGTACCCATGTCATGTAATGCCAACGGAGGTCAGAAAAGGGGGTCAAATTCCCTGGAACTGGAGTTACCAATGGTTGTTACCTCCATGAGGGTGCTGGGAATCGAACCCAGGTCCTCTTCAGGAGCAGCCAGTGATCTTAACAGCTGAGATTCTCTTCATCCCAAGAAAGATTTGTTTTTATTTCTGTTGTGTGACACTATTCTGGGGGAGACATGAACAAGTATCTACTCACCCCAGATAGGGAACTGATGACAGACCTGATAGAATATGTGAATTGAAGAAGAGCCACAAGCCTCATTAGGAAAATCCATAAATCCCTTAAAGCCTCTAACTGACCCTAAATTGGCAGCCTGGCCTTGCTCAAGCCTAGCCTTGCTCAAGCCTTATCAACTGGTCACTCCCTGGACTGAGAGAGAAGCTGTTTATGGAGCCCACTTGTCTCCTTTAGTGCTATAGATAACTCACCCGCCTGCCTGAACAAATAATCTTCAGAGAAGACATTCTCAAGGACATCCTGGCATGGAGTTAAGTCTTGTAGCAGTGTTGCAGCAGAGTTCCTGTATAAGACCAGACTGCTCCCCCTTCAGATGACAGATAATCATTCCTCAAGGAAGAGCTTTCTCCTGCCTCTGCTGGGTTTCCTGAATCAAGGGAACTCATTACTTGCCTGTTGCAGGTCTGGCTCTGACTCTTATTTCTAAACTTTAAACTCCTTCCTTTTTCTGCCCTCCTAAATCTAACAAGAACAAAGTAAGGATATCAAAAAATCCAATTTGAAGAACCAATGAATTTTACTGGGGTTACTTACAGAAGTATAGGTGAGCAGTTACTTACAGGTGCAGAAATGACTTAAAGACAGTTGTGTCACCAAAGCCCACCCCAGCATGGGTGACAGCTCATGAAAGCAGGAAACCTGGACCACACTTGCAGGCAGCTCAGTAGGTTGGAGAGTGTCCTTTCCAGATAGCTTGGTTGATCTAAGTCTCTTCTAGGCAGCTTGGTTCATCTGAGATTATCTCAGCAGTTTTTAGAACTTGTATATGCTTGGGGAGGAAGGAGTCTAGAGAACCTGGTCAATTTCAGGGACTTCCTGATTTTAATGAGCTTCCCTCCAGGATAGAATGCTTTACCTCCCCTCAAATCATCCTGTTGTTTAGCTTCCTTTAGAATATCCTGTTGTTTACTGGCTACCCTCCAACATGGAAAGTTTTATCTCAGAGGAAATTGCTACCAAACATGTCTCTGTCTGTCTGTCTGTCTGTGTGTGTGTGTGTGTGTGTGTGTGTGTGTGTGTGTTTGTGTATGTGTGTGTTATGTGCCATGAGTGCTGGTGCCTGTAGCAGCCAGGAGAGGGAGTTGAGTCCCCTGGAGCTGTAGTTCCAGGGAGGTATTAGGAACCAAACTTAGGTCCTCTGGAAGAGCAGCAAGCACTTTGAACCACTGAACCATTTCTCCAGACCTTAGCTTTGATTTTTTTGTTGTTGTTTGTTTTGATTTTGTGAGGTTTTTTTCTTTTTTGAGACAGGGTCTCCCAGCAGCCCCAGCTGGCCTAGAACTCAATATGTAGACCAGGCTGTCCTCAGTCTCACAGAAATCTTCCTGCCTCTGACTCCTGAATCCTGGGACTAAAGGTTGCACCACCATGCCCATTTTGTTTTTTTGAGACAGGATTTCACGTAGCCCAAGCTGGCCTCGAGTTCCTTATCCTCATGTCTTCACTGCCCTACTACTGGGATTACAGGTATATACCACCACACCTGGCTTAAAGAACAGGTCATAAATGAATGATCCTGACCCTTCCTGCTTCTTGCTTCCTCATTGGGCATGTGAACCCTTCTGCACATGCTGTTTGCCATTCTTGAACATGCTACCTCCATTGTGCCATACACCATTTGGTGACTTAGCAAGGACTTCTGTTAGATGGCAGCAGTGTGTTGTTTGGATTTCCCAGAACTGAGAGCCCAGTGAATGTCTCTTCTTATATATATTACAGCCTCAGTTACTCTGTTAAAGGAACACAGAATGTACTAAGCCATTTTACTATTCAAAATAAGGTCCAAGGACAACAATCTCTTGGATTGTAGTTAAAAATGCATAATGCATAATCTAGGGACCGGTGAGCTGGCTTAGAAGGTAAAGGCACTTGTCATCAAGCATGGTGACCTGAATTGAATCCTCAGCACCCACATGGTGAAAGGAGACAACTGAAAGCAGAGCACACATTGTCCTCTGACATCTACTGATGTGCCAGAGAGCACACACATATGCACTCTCCCACATTTATAACAGTATTTTTTAAAAAAACGTATAATCTATCCAGGAGTTGTGGCACATGCCTATAATCCTAGCATTTGGGATGCTGAAGAGGAGGATTGCTCTGAGTTTCAGGCCAGCCTGAGCTACATAGTTACTTCTATACCAGCTTGGGCTAAATAGACCCTGACTCAGCAAACAAATAATCATAATCACAGACTCCACCCCAGAACTTCTGCATTGGAATATTCATTATAATGACACTCCTAGGTGATTTCTGCATATGTGAGTGCTTCCCAATTGTGAGTTTTAATCTTTACAGGTTTCTAGTCTAAGCTAGGGTGTTGATAACTGCATGCCCCTGCATATTTTGGGCCTATACTAAATAGTTAAGGGAGTTAGTAAGATTGGAACCACCTAAGTCAGATTCAGGTTGTTTATTACACCACAGTCTTCTCTTTGCACTTAATAAAGATGAAAGAACAACAGCGATGTGGAGGTTTAGGTAGAAAACCTATGGCGAACATGGTACCTGGGACTGTGGAGATGCACTCAGAAGATGGAATCCAGTGTCTACAAAGTGATACTCCATCAATTTGAGGTGGAAAGACAGAGATGGAAAGTGTCACCTAACTGTGACAAAGAGGGAAAAGAACAGCAAAACAACCCAAGAATAAAAACATTGTGTCCTTGAGAACAGCTAGAAGGTAAATCATTTCCAACAGAGGTGACTGTTGTTCATCCCATGTTATAAAGATGCTGCAGTGGGCATAGGAGGCCAGTTCAATGGGCATAGGAGGACAGTTCAGTGGGCATAGGAGACCAGTTCAGCCACGGGAAGTCCATGCATCAAGAGAAGGCCCAATGAGGAGCTCCAGGAGACTGTCAACTTCTCCAGCCCATCTCTGCTGGATGCCGTAAGCCCCATATTTGATGGTGTTGCCTTGGTTGCTTTCTCAATCAGGCTACTGTCATTGCTTCTGCTGGATGTCATAAGCGTCTGATTTGATGATGTTCTTCTATTTATTTTTTTCTTATTTTTACTTTTACCTTCTATATACTTCATAAACTCACTCACTCAAAGCTGAAATCATGGCTAATCCTAGATCATTCTCTGAACCATAACCGAACATTGTGTAAGCAACAGTCTCATGTAAAAATATATGATTTTGATATGTATGATGATGTGTGGCTTCATAAAAGATACTATGGCTTCCTTTTGAGTTTCTTGAAACTCTTAGTCTGAGGGTAGCCAGCTGTCCACATTCAATGATCTCTATACAGAGCCTCCCGAGTGCTGGGATTAAAGTGTATGCTACCATGCCCTGATCCTCCTTTTTCAAGACGAAATCTCTCAACCTAGAGCTCATGACTCAGCTAGCTTGGCTAGCCAATAAGTTCCAGCTGTCACCACAGCTGGGTTTCACATGGGCACCGAGGATCTGAACTGAGATCCTCATACTTGGGCAGCAAGCACTTTACTGACCAAGTCATCTCCTTTCAAGAGTACAGTCTTGGTGCAATTAAAGGCTAGCATGTAGTTTTATTGTGCTGTTTCACATGATAGGATGTGAGATTTATACCAGTTAATACTATTTACTAAAGTTTCTTGCATCTATAACATATTGGGCAAAGAAACAAGGTATATGAGTGACAGACTTGATACTTGAACAATTTTTATCTCATCGCAGTCAAGCTGGACTCCGTTCAGATTTCTTGTTGCCTACGTTGGGCTCTATTTGTTAATGACTAAACTATTCAAAAAAGGGATTCTATGACTCCAGTGTATATCACTCTGGTCTCTGAAAGAACAGTATGTACTCTTAACCACTGAGTCATCTCTCCAGCCCCATGTCTTGTAACTTTGACCGTCACTACAAAGTATTTTTTCTTCTATACACTGATTCCAGAAAGGATAACAGAAAGCTCTCCCAGAGGTCTTGGAAATTGCCACTGTGTTTATTGACAGTCTAAGAACAATCATATCTAAACAAGACTGTAAAGCAGTCAAGTGTCTGAGTTATGAAAGGTTTGGGTTACAGTATCAGGACAGATCTCCAATAATCCAATAGCAGCTTAGATACTGATGAAAGACAAAGGGAATTTGAATTATATTTTGGATAATGAAGCCTATCAGTATCAACTAAGGGTCTGTAGTTACCCACAAAAATGAAGATTCCAGCATCTGTCTGTATTTTCCTCCCTTATTTGTGTACTTATGTATTCTAACTATCTTTATTCTTTTAGCTTCCCCTTTCTTCATATTGTGCATGTGCATGGGATGTATAGTTATTGGTGAGTTTCTATGTTCATGTGTAGTGTATGTGTGTGTGTATCTTCATGGGGGGTGTGCGTGTGTGTGTATATTCATGGGTGTGTGCATGTGTGTGTGTGTGTGTGTGTGTGTGTGTGTGTGTGTGTAGGCCAGAAGCTGAGGTCAGGTGTCTTCCTCAATTGCTTTACACTTTAATTTTTTGAGATAGGTCTCTTCCTAACTGGCTAGACTGGATGGCAAATGAACTTTCAGAATTTGCCTCGCCAGTGCTACAATTACAAACACACACACACACACACACACACACACACACACACACCACCCCTACCTTTTACCTGGTTATCCAAACTTAGGTCTTTGGGCTCATGTGGCACGTACTTTCCTGACTGAGCTATCTCCTCAGCCCCAGCTTTCCACTTTTAATTCAATGACTGAGCATGGTGGTACATACCTACAATCCCAGCACTCGTGAGGTGGAGGCAGGAGGATCAGGAGTTCAAAGTCATTCTTAGCTGTTGTTCTGATTGGTGTTCTATTGCTGTAATAAAAACACTGACCAAACCAACTTGGGGAGGAAAGGGTTTATTTCACCTTACAGCTTACAGTTCATCAAGGGGAATCATGGTAGGAGCTCAGGGAAGGAAACTGGAGCACAGACCATAGAGGTAGGGTGCCTACTCACTTGCTCCTCTGGCTTGTGTCCAGCCAGGACCACCTGCCCAGGGGTGGCAGCACCCACAGTGGGCTGGGTCCTCCCACATCACTCAACAATCAAGAAAATGTCTCAGAGGTATGCCCACAAGGCCAATCCAATAGAAACAATTCCCTAATTGAGATTCCCTCTTCCCAGGTGTGTCAAGTTGATAACTAAAGCTATCCTGCAGTTATGAGTTGAGGTCAGACTGGGCTGCATGAAACCTTGTCTCAAAAAAACAAAAAAGTGGGGATGGAGAGATGGCTCAGAGATTAAAAGCACTTCCTGCTCTTCCAGAGGACCTGAGTTTGGTTTCCAGCACCCACAAGCAGATAACAACTGTCTTTAACTCCTCTTCAAGAGGATCCAATGCCCTCTTCTGGCCTCCATGGGCACTGCACACTTAGAAACATGTGAGCAAAACACTCATACACATAAACAATAGATAGATGATAGACAGATAGATAGATACATAGATGATAGATAGATAGATAGATAGATAGATAGATAGATAGATAGATAGATAGATAGATAGACAGATGCCAGAAAAGTTAGACTATAAGGAAGGGATCATGACTAGAGCACAGGAGGTTTTGAGTGTGAACCTGGTACCGTAGTGGATGGGATCTTGAATCATTCCCCTATCGTGTAAAGTGTAGCTGCTTCATAGTCAGCTAGAGAATTTGTTTTCTGCTGAGCAATCTCCCTGGCATGGCCTTAGTTTTCTTGAGACAGGATCTCTCACTGAGATCAGGGGCTCATTGGTTAGACTAGGCTGGCCAGAGAACCCCAGCCAGCTGCCCATCTCTATCCTCTAGGCACTGGGTAGATTATAAGTGTGCACCACTGGGCCCTGCTTTTTACTTGGGTCTCAAAATCAAACCCAGATATTCATGCTTGAGTGGCAAGCACTTTACAGATGGAACTGTCTCCTCAGGTTCCAGTTTGTGTCTTAGTCGGGGTTCTCCAAAGAAACAGAACCAGTAGGATGAATATATATGTATAGAGATTTATCAGCTTAGCTCATAGGGTAGAGTCCAAGTAGTCCAGCAGTGGCTACACCACACTGGAGAGGCTGAGAATCCATAGTCACTCAGTCCACAAGGCTGGATGTCTCAGTAGTCCCAATCTGGCCGAAGTTGGTATTTGTAACTACCTTCCTCTACTACCCATTCTGTATTTCCTCCACCATCAGCAAGCACCTCTGCAGGTCTTGGAGCTTTCCCTGGAGGAGTGACCCATACTTTCATCCCTGAAGGGTCTGGGCCATTTGTTGTGCTGTCTGGATTGGGTTGTTACAGTTTGCCATTGATCTTAAACACAGGACATGGTAACACCAAAAGTCACCCTAAGGAATCTCGTACCTACCAGATATAATCGTCATTACAACCATTGTGTAGAACAAGTTCTATTGCCCCCTGGTAGTCTGGGTCAATCACCCCTCCTAATACTGTTACTCCTTTCTTAGCTTGTTGACTTAAGGGCATCAGAAGCTCAAAGTGTCCAGGGGGAAGTCTCAGCTTCCAGTTCAAGAAATGTTTGTTGTCTCTCCTGGCAGAAGCACTCCATCCCCCAGAACCAAAACATCCAAGTCAGCAGAGTGCAAAGTCGAGGGTACAAGAAGCAAAATTTTTCATACTCCATCACCAGAGGTGATAGTGAGTGGAATCACTACTACTTCACCCCTAGTTTCCTGGCCGATTGAATCCTGGCTATAGGAGAAACTGTACCATATAATGGATGCTGATTCCAAGCATACACTGCCTTCTGGAGGACCCTGCCCCAGCCCTCCAGGCTATTGCCACCTAA
>NW_008330333.1:1344238-1346942 GCF_000622305.1 Nannospalax galili
CCATGGGCCCACTGCCGCACTTCTTTGGCTGTGAAGTGAGTTCCCTGGTCAGAAGCGATGCTGTGTGGAATACCATGACGGTGGATAAGGCATTCTGTAAGTCCCTGGATAGCAGTTTTGGCAGAAGCATTACGTGCAGGAAAGACAAATCCATAACCAGAATAAGTGTCTATTCCTGTAAGGACAAAACACTGTCCCCTCCAAGATGGAAGTTGTCACCAGGTTGCAGGCTGGTCACCACGGGGAACAGTGACATATCATGGGCTCAGTGTTGGTCTCTGCTGTTGGCAGTTCTGGCACTCAGCAGCAGCTGTGCCAGGTCAGCTTTCATGAGCGGGAGTCCATGCTGTTGAGCCCATGCATAACCTCCATTCTGCCACCATGGCCACTTTGTTCATGGGCCCATTGAGCAATGACAGGGATAGCTGAAGAAAGAGGCTGACAATCCACAGAGCAGGTCATCCGATCTACTTGATTATTGAACTCATCTTCTGCTGAAGTCACCTTTTGATGAGCATTTACATGAGACACAAGTATGTTCACATCCTTTTCCCATTTGGAGAGATCTAGCCACATACTTCTTCCCCAAATGTCTTTCTCACCAATTTTCCAATCATGCTCCTTCCAAGTCCCTGACCATCCAGCCAAACCATTGGCTACAGCCCATGAATCAGTATATAATTGCACTTCTGGCCATTTCTCCTTCCAAGCAAAATGCACGACCATGTGCACTGACCGAAGTTCTGCCCACTGTGAAGACTTTCCTTCCCCAGTGTCCTTCAAGGTTGTTCCAGAAATTGGCTGTAATGCTGCTGTCTGCTTCTAGGTGGTGCCTGCATAGCGTGCAGAACCATTTGCAAACCAAGCCCTAGTTTTCTCTTCCTCAGTCAGCTGATCATAGGGCACACCCCATGAAGCCATAGGTGCATGCTTGAGAACAGGAGGCATCGTAACAGGAGCAGAAACCATAGGCATTTGGGCAACTTCTTCATGTAACTTGCTTGTGCCCTCCAGCCTGCTCACATATATACCACTTCAATTTGCCTCATGCCTAATCACGTATATACCACTTCCATTTGATAATGGATTGTTGCTGTGCATGGCTTGGGGGGTCAGATAACACCCAGCTCATGATGGGCAGCTCCGGTCGCATGGTGACTTGGTGGCCCATTGTCAAATGTTCAGTTTCTACTAAGGCCCAATAGCAGGCTAAGCGCTGTCTCTCAAAGGGAGAACAGCTGTCTTCAGATGAAGGCAAAGCTTTACTTCAAAATCCCAATGGCCTCCACTGTGATTTCCCCTATGGGGGCCTGCCAGAGACTCCAAACAGCATCTTTATCTGCCACTGATACCTCAAGCACCATCAGGTCTGCTGGATCATATGGCCCAAGGGGCAGAGCAGCTTGTACTTGTTGAAGGGCCCTTTCCTGTTCCAGGCCCCACTCAAAAGTAGCTGCCTCCAGAATCCAAACAGGCCCACCAAGCATGTGCTTCTTTCTTGGCGGAGGAAGGGGACAAGTGCAACAACTTATTCTTCACCTTAGAAGGACTATCTCTGTGTGCTCCATACCACTGAACTAGAAATTTCACTGAGGTGGAAGGCCCTTGAATTTTGGTTGGATTTATTTCCCATCCTCTCATGCACATATGCTTTATGAACAAGTCCAGACTATTTGCTACCTCCTGCTCACTGAATCCAATCATAACATCATCAATATAGTGGACCAGTGTGATATTTTGTGGAATAGTCAGGCAATCAAGGTCCCTTCAAACCAAGTTATGGCACAATGCTGGAGAGTTAATATACCCTTGAGGCAGGACAGTAAAGGTATACTGTTGGCCTTGCCAGCTGAAAGCAAATTGCTTCTGGTGGTCCTTATGAACAGGTATTGAGAAGAAAGCATTTGCCAAATCAATAGCTGCATACCAGGTACTGGGAGATGTATTAATCTGCTCAAGTAAGGAAACCATATCTGGTACAGCAGCTGCAATTGGAGTCACTACTTGATTAAGTTTTCAATAGTCAACTCTCATTCTCCATGACCCATCTGCCTTCTGCACAGGCCAAATAGGAAAGTTAAAGGGGGATGTGGTGGGAATCACCACCCCTGCATCTTTCAAATCCTTGATGGTATCACTAATTTCTGCAATCCCTCCAGGGATGCGATACTGTTTTTGATTCACTATTTCCCTGAGAGAGGCAATTCCAGTGGTTTCCATTTGGCCTTTCCAGCCATAATATCCCTCATTCCACAGGTCAGGGAACCAATGTGGGGATTCTGCCAATTCCTAAGTATGTCTATCCAAATTATACATTTAGGTACTGGGAAAATAACCACAGGATGAGTTCAGGGACCCACTGGAGTCAGTGTCAGTCAGACTTCAGCCAAAACTCCATTTATCACCTAACCTCCATAAGCCCCTACTTTAACTAGAGGGCCACAATGCTTTTTAGGGTCTCCCAGAATCAGTGTCAACTCAGAACCAGTAGCCAATAGGCCACAGAATGTCTGATTATTTCCTTTCCCCCAATGTACAGTTACTCTAGTAAAAGGCCGCAGGTCCCTCTGGGGAATGATGGGTGAGAGGCAAACAGCATAACTCTTTGATACTGTAACAAGGTCCTTCCTCAAGGGCACCAGGCCTTCCCTTAATTCAAGGGGTTCTGGGTCTGTAAACTGTCTCAAGACTGGAAATTGGTTGA
>NW_008330333.1:1347130-1366514 GCF_000622305.1 Nannospalax galili
TGCTGCCCATTACGATAAGTACGCTCACCTTGTGTTTGGTAATTCAATACTGCCACCTGACCCCTACTCCGAGGTCCTGTTATACCTATTATATTTACATTTAATTTATGCAATTGAGCAGCAGCATCTCCAATGGTAAGATTCAGCATAAGGAAAAGAGCAAAAACAAAGCTCTTCAAATGTTCTCATGTCTCTCTCAGTACTTTCCATCTTATAAAATCAGTAAAAGGCATGTCCTCTGGGCCCTCCCATAGTGGAGGATTTGGTGTTGCACTGCAAATCCACTCGAGCATACCAATTTGCCTGAGCCTTACAATCCCTTCATCAACACTAAACCAAGGGATATCAGGTATCTCCAGTTCTCTGTCAGTAGGCCATCTTTTGATAAATACCTCAGCCAACCACTCAAACAAACTTTTAACACCTTTTTTAACTGTATGAGCTTCCATATCCAGAATCTCCAGTTAGGGAGCCCATGTCAATAAACTCAGCCTGATCCAATTTTATGTTCCTTATACCATTATACCATACCCTTAAAATCCATTCCCAGACATATTCATTAGACTTTTGCTTGAATGAATTAGCAAATTCACTAAGTTCTTTAGTGGTGTAGCGCACCTCCTCATGGACCACACTTTCTTTCTATCCTCTAGGGGCCTGCTTAGCTTTGCGTCCGGTTATAGGTCTAGAGGCAACAACAACTGGGCCCTGAGGGACATCAGATTTGTCTCCCTGAATGGGATTAGTTTCCACAATGGGATTAGGCATGGTGGGGAGGGTGGGTCTGCTAAGGGTGGAGAGATTAATTCATCAGGTGAATCAAATTCCTCAGAGTCTGAGGATTCAAAGCCCTCAGCCTCCTCAGGGCTCTCCCACACACTGTAATCAGTTTCCCCGGAAGGGCTGTCTTCCATCAGCACTCACTGGCCATTCTGACCCCGTTCATTGCTTCTGCTCTCCCTGCCCTCATGGACCGGTGGCCAAGGACCCGCGAGGAGAGGGAGAGCCTCCCGCAGCTGGCCCAAGCCTCCCACAGCTGGCCCGAGCTGCCCTGAGCCAGGGCACACTTGGAAACATTTAAACTATTGATTCGAATATGGAGCTTGTCAATTTTATCATTAAGCTCATTTTTTATCTTCATCACTTTATCCAGAGATGCTAGAAGTAACCAGCCAGCATCATTATTTTTCTTATTTTCCCACAAATTGTCAAACGTTTTATGTATAGAGTCACTAAATTTCTTGCTCTTCACGAGAGGTGAGTTAGGTGATTCAAATGCATCTATCTCCATAATTGTTTCAAATAGTCTACACAACAGATTTTCAGTGCTCTCCATGCTATCTGAAGACTCTGAGTTGGAGAGCCTGCTCCAAATACCAACAAGCCCATTAAAGAAATTCATCTCTTCAATTCTGTTTCTCTAGAACCACTCCCGGTACCACAATCTGTATAAGTCAGGGTTCTCCAAAGAAAGAGAACCGGTAGAATGAATATATATATATATCAGCTTAGCTCACAGGATAGAGTCTGAGTAGTCCAACATGGCTGCACCACACTGGAGAAGCTGAGAATCCATAGTCACTCAGTCCACAAGGCTGGATGTCTCAGTAGTCCCAATCGTCTCAGTAGTCCCATTCTATTGCTGAAGATCTGATGAATTCCAAAAGATTGGCTAGTCTTCAGTCTACAGCAGCAAGACGAACTCACCAGTGAGAGAGAGAAGGCAAGCAGCAAAAAGACTGGCGTTCTCTGCCATGGCCTTTTGTACGGGCTGCCATCAGAAGGTAACACCCATATTTAGGGTGTGTCTTCCAGCTTCAGATGATCCAATCAAGAAGATCTCTCTCATTTCAGTTAATCCCAGATCCTGTCAAATTGACACCCAAGATTAGCCATCACAGTTTGGTTTTGGTTTGCGGGGGGGACTGGATCTTGCTATGTAGCTCAGGCTCATATAGAACAATTCTTTTGCCTCAGACTTTAGCATACTAGAATAACAGGTGTGTGCCATCGATTCCAGCTTATCGTTTTTTATAAAATCTTTTCCTGGCTTATTTTAGGAAGACTGTTTGACAGTAAGGACTTTTATTATTTGACACTAAAAACTGACCAAGGATAGAATCTTGTAAATTACCATAAAATACCTTGAATCCTAAACTAAACAGCCAGCAGAACTTTCCAGTTCACCTCCACTTCTCTCTGTGTGTTTATATTTTTTTTGGTTCTCATCTGTAGACTTTTGCTTGCTCAGTCAGAAGAAAGCTGCAAGCTCTGGATTTACAGAGGCAGGACAAGTCACACTGAGGATGGCCTGCCAGTCCTCACTTCCTGTTCTAGGTTTCCAAGTCCAATCACTTGCTATCCTCACGGGGGAGGGTGTCATAGAGTATAACTTAGCTGCTGGGGTCACATTCATAATAGTATATTTTATGGGGATATTTGTGGAAACAGATGATCCATTGTGAGCAGGGAAGACATACCAAAAGAAATCCTCTCTTGGGGTTGAAGTGGCTCAGCAGTTGAAAGCACTGGCTTGAATCCTAACCTGGACACCCACATGGCAGCTGACGACTGTCAGAAACTCCAGTTCCAGGGAATTAGACAACCTACTTCTAGCCTCCATGAGCATTGCATGCATATGGTACACTTACATACATGCATACTCATAAAAAAATTAAAAAGAAGTCTCTCAGAGCACAAGTTCCTCAGGCTACCCCTTCCTTTCTCTCTGCTCTATTGAACTTTACACCAAATTCTCAAGCCCAACTCTGTAATGCTACTTACTCCCTTTTCCAGAGCCTCCTATCAGCAAATGTACCATAAATGCTGTGCATTAAATGACCAAATGTGAGGGAAAGGGGGACATTGATACAGTTTAATATCCTAAGTTTCTGTTCAAAGAAAGTAAGAAAAATATGAACTGATTCTTCAAACCTATAGGCTTAAATCACCGATGTGATAAAAGTTTCAGGGAATTTTCTCTGGGACTTGTCTCCACCCAGATTGCTTTATCCCAAAGTGTTGACTAAGGAGTGAGATGACACACTTTTTCATCATTGTTGGTCCTCAGAGATCAGTAAATAGGTGGAATAGTTACTTTTTGCTTGTCTCTAATGAGATGCTTAGGGAGTCTAAACCCCAGTAGAAATGGATGTTGCAGTAAATGCTTGTATAAATCCTCCAACTATCCTTCCTGCACAGAAGGCTAAGACGTGATCATCTACTTTCATTTGCTTAGAACCCTCTCAGTATTCAGAGACATTCCAATCTGTAGAATAAAGAACACCATTGACCAGCAACTCCAAGGTATTGAAAACTGTCCATCTGCTACTATTATAATGGTAGAGATGCCAATTTCTTTACTAAGAAGTGATACTCACTCTTTCACATCCAGGGAGCAAGAGTTGTGAGTCTATCAGGTGGAACTTGGGATCAACACAATAATCTGCTGTTTCTCTTTTCCTGTGAACTAACTGCCAAGGAGTGGGAGAAAAACTTGGAATGTTAACAGAGACCTGCATGATTGCAGGGGGGGGTCTCTTGCGTCATATTTTATGTCATATTTTTAACATCAAAGGAAGAATCCAGTAGGACTAGCATCAGGTAGGATTAGGAGTTTGAAGTTGGGAATATGGAAACTATGAGTAGATGCTTATTCAGCAACTCTAATGCAGGTTTTTTTTTTTTTTTTTTTAGCAAGACTGTGTCTGTAGCATCCAGATCCTCAGCCTCTATGTATTTGACTTCTGCCTCTGTTCTGCATAGCTGAGCTCAGGCCTATGAGAGGCACAAACCATTCAAGTGTCTCTGAGTTTCTCCTACTGGGACTCTCCAGGCAGCCCCAGCAACAGCTTCTCTTCCTGCTCTTCTTCATCATGTACCTGGCCACCGTCCTCGGAAACCTGCTCATCATCCTGGCCATCAGCACTGAGTCCCGCCTGCACACCCCCATGTACTTCTTCCTTAGTAACCTGTCATTTGTGGACGTCTGCTTCTCCTCCACCACTGTCCCCAAGGTACTGACTAATTACATACTTAGTCGTCAGGCCATCTCTTTCCCTGAGTGTCTCACACAGATTTATTTCTTCTGTGTGTTTGCTGTCATGGACAATTTCCTCCTGGCTGTAATGGCCTATGACCGCTTTGTGGCAATATGCCACCCCTTATACTACACAACAAAGATTACTCATCAGCTCTGTGCCCTGCTTGTTGTTGGGTCATGGGTCATTGCCAACCTGAATGGTCTGTTGCACACGCTGATGGTGGCTAGACTCTCTTTCTGTGCAGACAACATCATTCCCCAGTTCTTCTGTGAGTTGACTCCCATTCTGAAACTCGCCTGCTCAGACACACACCTCAATGAGCTGATGATTCTTTTTGTAGCAGGGATGCTAATGATAGCCCCATTTATTTGCATCCTGGTGTCATATGTCTTTATTACTTGTGCTATCCTGAGAGTTTCATCCACAAGTGGAAAAAGGAAAGCCTTCTCCACCTGCAGCTCCCACCTGGCTGTGGTCTGCCTCTTCTATGGCACCATCATATCTCTGTATTTCAACCCCTCATCCTCTCACTCCTCAGGGAAGGACACGGCAGCTGCTGTGATGTATGCAGTGGTGACCCCCATGCTGAACCCTTTCATCTACAGCCTAAGGAACAAGGACATGAAAGGGGCTCTAAGGAAAGTGGTTACCATGAATTTTTTATGCATTCAATGTGAAAAGAGCTAAGAAAAATAATAGAGGGAACTAATTTACAAGTAAATCCATTTTAGTTTTTTGTATTTTGTGAAACTTAGTGTTTTTAAGAAAAGCATCTATTATATCTTTTAAGAGACAAAACCTATAATATAAACCTTATAGGTAAAAGAATGAAAAAAACTTTAACAAATGACTTTGTTCTGATTATCATTGACCTTTTGATAAGACCTTCCATAAACACACCTGCAATTTATTTCTCATTACAAGAGGGAAGAATATACCTTTGGGGAATAATGAGGCAGCTCAATAGTACACTACTGAAAGGGGCTTCTAAAGCTTGTGCTTTAGTCCAGTGAGATGGTTCAGAAGCTATGTTTGCTGCCAAGCCTGGTGGCTTGAATTCAGTCCCTAAGACCCACATGGTATGAGAGAACTGATTCTCACAAGTTGTCCTCTGATCTCCACATGTACTGTGGCACATGCATGCCCCTAATAAATAAATGACTGTTATAAGAATAAACATTAAAAACCCTGTGCTTGTGTTGGGTAATGTTGGGAAGATTTAGAAATTGCCTCTGCTCTAGAAGGAATGCTGTTACATCAGGATGAGTGTGTGTGTGTGTGTGTGTGTGTGTGTGTAATATGTACATATTCCTGTGGATGTATGCATGTTTTTATGTAGGAGCATGTGCACATGTGTGAATGCATGCGGAGGCCAGAAGTCAAAAACAAGTGTATTCCTTGATGAATCTCCATCATGTTCTTTGAGACAGTCTCTCACTGGAGCCCACCATTTTGTCTCTACTCACTGGTTAATGAGCTCCAGAAATCCTCCTGCTTTTCTCCCCACTATCCCCCATACTGGCATTAAAGATATGTACATCCAGATCTTTGATTTGGGTGTTGAGAATCCAAACTCAAATCCTCATGCTTGCATGACTAGCACTTTACCAACTGAGTCACTGCCGCTGCTCCCCCAACCAGATGAGATCATTTTGAATGGCTGTCTTAATATAGTTCATATAGAAGAAAGGAGTAGATGGAGACTGAGCTCTGATTGGCCAAGAATCAGCAGCCACTCATGTCAGCCACTTTCAGGGTAGTGAATACTGGTTATTTTTGTTGAGAGGAGAGCATTCTTTTTTGTGTTTTAATGTCATTATAGAATGGTCTTTGTTATTGATGTTCTGTGAAATTCACTATATTCTTTAGGAGAGCACCAGGATCTAGCTGTGTCAGGCTAACTGCTGGATCCCAGATATGAGCATATCTGATGAGCAACCAAACTTTTGGTGGGACAAGAAGGAAGGGTTCATTTAGAGCTGCAGAGAACCTCAATTCTGCCATTTGTTTGAATTAATTTTGTTTTGTTTTTTTCTTCTCTCTGAGCTTATGTGGCATACAACATTACAGCAGGAATGTGGGCCAGTTAAATAAAAATGAAATATTCTCAGCAATCTCAGTGTCATGTCAATTAACTGCGTTCCTCCTTTTTTTTTTTTTTTTTTTTTTTAAATTTTATTTTTTATTTAGGTGCTTGCTTAGAACTTGGTATAAAGATCAGGCTGGTCTCAAATTCATGGAGATCCACCTATCTCTGCCTCTTGAGTGCTGGGGTTAAGGACATGTGCCATCATGCTCCGCCAACTGCATTCTTTTTTCCTTATTTTTTTCATTTATGTCAATAAATGTTCTTCTGTTCTCAGGTATTTTCACAAATTTATAACCTGAGGCTGGAGAGATTGCTCAGCAGTTAAGAGAGCTCGTTGCTCTTGTAGAGGACCCAAGTTCAGTTCCCAGCACCCACATGGAAGCTAACAACTGTGTGAAACCCCTCCACAAGATATTGCATGACACAAGTGCACTCTACATACATGCAGGCAAAACACTCATACACATAAATAAATTAATTAATTAATTTATAACCTTGCTTTTCAACTTTTCATTTTTAACAAGGTACTTCTAAATTACTAAAGCCACTATAATTTTATTTTTGCTCATCTTTTGTACTTCTAATTACTAGCAATTTTATTTTTCAATTGAAACAAAAAGAAAATTTATAATATACTTTGAATTGTATTCTGAAAATGTCTGCAAGAAACAAAAAGTTGGGCTGGAGAGATTGGAGCGATGGTTCAGTGGTTAACAGCACTTACTGGTCTTGTAGAGGACCTGGGTTCGGTTCCCAGCACCCACAGGGAAGCTAACAACCATCCATAATTCCAGTTCCAGGGAATCTTCTGGCCTCCAAGAACACCAGACCTGCACATGGTACACTTACATGCATGCAGGCAAACACTTATACACATAAAATGAAAATAAAATCTTTTAAAAAGAAGCAAGAAGTTGACAAATAATTGAATGTGCTTGCTCACATCTGTAATTACAGCATTTGGAAAAATAAGGTAGGACAAACATAAGTTTGAGATCATCCTAAACTATATAGTGGGTTTTCAAGCCAGTCTTGGCTAAGTCTGAGACCCTGTCTTAAAAGACAGCTTAAAAATCAGGGTCAGCAAGACAGCTCAGCAAGTAAAATGTGCTTACCACCAAGCTTGACTACCTGAGTTTGATCCCCAGAATCCACATGGTGGAGAAGAGAATCAACTCCTGCATGTTGTCACACATGCATCATGACATACATGCACACTCCTCCCCTACTAAATAAATTAAATTTATAAACAACAATGAAAAGTGATATCCCTGCATGGGTGCATAATGCTGCTCCCAGAAGCCATGGATTTATGTGAAAAATCCCAGTGCTAGGTTGGGGTACCTTCATATGAGTTGTTGGTTAAGAAGTTCCAAGAGGCCCCTGAAACAGGGGAGGCTATTGCCATTGCTCTTGGTTGTTCACCAAAACTAAATGATAAAACTCCATTGCTGAAGACACCTGACACATTGTTTGCAGGAAATAAAGAGAAATAAAGCTGGCACTGACCCAGAAGCTTCCTCCCTACTGGCCAGCTTTCATAGTGCCAGAAGGAGCTAGGCAGGCTACTAGGGGAAAAGAGGTATCAATGATCTTATTCAGCTCTGAGCTCTGCAAGCTACAATACTGACCTGCTAGGCAAGATGTGCCTATTGGTGCAATAATGGCATGACTGTTGTGGAGCAACCAACAGCTTTCTGAGTTGATTTGGAAGGAAGAATGCATGCCTGATACTGACCTGTCAAAAGTCCATGGCTGTGGAGGTCATAGGGCCTAGAAGGGAACTTACTCTTGCTTGGTTAAATGGACAGTGTCAAACTACCTTCCAAACATGTATGTTTATACCCGTATATTAGTACATTTGTTAAAGAAGTATCTGTTTGCACTGGGCAATGGTTAACGTAGAGACTCATAACTGGTCAAAGTGCTGAGAACAAGTGATTGTTGAGTATTCAGCTCTAAACAGGATATTTATATTACCCCCTTCAAAAGTCAGAGAACATTGTGGAAGAGGGGGGAGAAAGAGTGTAAGAGCTAGAGGATGGGAAAGAGCGCTCTGAAATTCTGTCATTTGGATGACATGGATGTTGTACCTATGAGCTCACAGAAGCAATGACTATCTGCACATGCAGAAGACCTGCACAAGACTGGGCTCATCAACATTCCATCATGGGTAGAGGAAGTACTCCTAAGGTCCTACCCATCCCTGAGGAGTTCTAGGTAGTTAGTAAATGGTTGCTTGGGAAGGGGCTCATATTCCTTAGTGGTGTAGCCACTGTAATTTGCTCTTGCTCAAATAAAGAAACCTTCACCCATGATCATGCAAGCAACCGTACCTGAAAGTAGGAGGGGAACTTGCTGGTAAGAAGAAGGGGTTCAGTGGGAAAGGGAAGAATTCAAGAGAGGATGATGGGTGAGGAATATGATCAAAGTGCCTTATATGTGTATGAAAACTGTAAAGGAATAATAAAGCACAAAAAACCAAGTTGACAAATATATATTTGGAAACTATATTCCTATTGTCTTAGACTTTCAGCATTATTACTATGCCATGTGAATCTTTTTTGTTAATAATAATTGAAAATGATTGAAATTCCCAGATATGTTTTATCTTTTAAGCAAATTTGAGAAGTTTTCGGCTATTATTTCTTCAAATAGTTTTTTTTTCTCCTTTCTCTCCTTTCCCCATAGAACCCTTATTATATATTTTTGGGATACTAACACTGTCTGTATTTGACCCGCTGTTTATTTTTTCTTCATTAATTTTTTTCCTTTCTCCTCCTTAGTTTACACAATCTCTATCAACCTATATTCTAGTTTGATGATTAATTTTCTCCTTCCAGTTCAAATCAGACAGCCCTTTCAATGAGCTGTTTATTTAAATTAGTATGCTTCTCAAGTCTAGATTTTTCCATTTGGCCCTTTTCCCATATTTTCTGTCTTTTTATTCCCTTTCTGATGAGGTATTGCATCCATACTTCCATTTACTTCTCTAATTGTACTCTCTTTTCCACCAACATTTAAAAAAAAATTTATGTGCATGGCCTTCATGCATGTAAGTGTACCTGTGTCATGCAATGCTCACAGAAGTCAGAAGAGAGCATCAGAATCACAAACTCAACAGCCAGCAGGATATTCCAGCCAACTTCTACTTCTATGTGTATTTACATGTTTGTGCTTATACCTGTAGACTTTTATTAGTTTATCTTTAAGTCAGCCAGGAGAAAGCTGCAAGCTTCTGGACTTGCATGAGTAGGACAAGTCACATTGAGGATGACCTGCCAGTCCTCATTTCCTGTTCTAGGTTTCAGAGTCCAACCATGAATCCTACTTGGTAGAAGAGTATAAATGGAGCTGTTGAAGCCACACTCTTAAGAGTTTATAGATTTGCAGAAATGAATAATTCATTGTAAGCTGGGAAGACATTGCAGAATGTCTACTCTTGAAGTATAGAATTTTTGTGTGTGGGGGGGTTCTTTTTGAGACGAGGTCTTCATGTAGCACCAGCTGGCCATGCCTGGCTCTGGAACATGAAATTCTTTTTTTTTTTTTTAAAAATAGAGTCTCCCTGTAGCCCCAGCTGTCCTGGAACTCACTATGTAGACCAGGCTGGCCTTGAACTCACAGAGATCCGCCTCCCTCTGCCTCCCGAGTGCTGGGATTAAAGGCTTGCGCCACCACGCCCGCTTACATGGCTATTTTTATATCAACAAATATAAAGAATTGGTGGGAGCCAGGGAACACACAGAGTTAACTTAGCCTGAGCTGCTTTCCCACAGTGATGGCACAGGAACCCAGACTCAGGGCAAGAGGAGGAATTTGCCAGGGAAAAATAAGAGTGAGGCATTGTCACTAAGGTGCCCACATGTCCATCACTGTCTTTCTGATCAAGGGCAGCCCTGCATGACATTCCGATCTCGGGTTTAGGTAAAGGGAGGAATCTTGGGATTCATCCATCTCAGGATGAACCAGTGACTCTGGGATTCATTAGCAAATTCATGGATTCCCTAAGTAAATGTTCCATTCCAATCAGGTAAAGTTTCACCAACCTACAGGGAGCAGAGCAAGAAAAGCAAGTCATAATAATGCATAAGGGATGACTAAGGGCCAAACTGACATTGACCATCTGGCAGACAAACATGCAGCACACACCTGCCACCCATGCAGGGCACTGGGCAATGGAGCCCCAGGGCATATCATTATCTGCTACTATATTAAGGGGCACATGGAGCAGTGGGGGCAGATCAGAATCAGCACAAAATGAAGAGTCAAAACAAACATGTTCATTCTTGACCCCACCACTTCCCATCTGGGCATGGATCTCAGTCAAATCTAAGCCTTACCTCCTCTCTTACCTGTAAAATGGGAATGACATACACTACCACCTTGCCCTGTGGAAGACTGGAGACAAAATACATAAAAACACCAAACACAAGTTCTGTCCAACAGTAAATTCTCAATAAAGGATACCTGTTGCTGTTTATATGGTAAAACAACCAGGCTGGCCTTGAACTCACAGAGATCCGCCTCCCTCTGCCTCCCGAGTGCTGGGATTAAAGGCTTGCGCCACCACGCCCGACCCAAAATTCTTTTTTTAAATAAATAATTTATTGAGAATTTCATATATACACATAAGGTGTTTTGTTCAAATCAATGCCCACTCCCTCCCTTCCAACTCCTCCTATATCTCCCCATCACTTTTTTTCTGATAACTTTATGTTTTCTTTCTTCTTTGATTTATCTATTTTTTATGGGGCTTGTGATGGCTAATCCTTGGTGTCAACTTGACTGGCTCTGGGCTTAACTGAAATGAGAGAGTGTGGAGGTCCGGTAACAAGATGGTGCTGAGCAGCTTAGGTGAAGGCGGAGCCAGCTGGCCAGCTTGGCACGCAACAAAAAGAGAAAGTAGTACTGATTAAAGCTTAGCCAGTGAAGGACATGTGACCACCTCGTGAACACTATGTTATGCTATGAGAAAGGCCTGCGTGCTAATACGTGACCTCTGAGTTGATTGGATGGTGGCCTCCCCACCTATGCTATGCTTGTGGTTGTTGCCTTTAAATATTGTTCAGCCTTAACAATAAATGAGTTCCAGCTTAAAGCTACTCCCTGTCACGTCTGATTGTCCTCAGAGAGAAGGGCTGGCAAAACAGGCAGACAGCGCACTTGCCCCTCCTCAACCCCCATTTCCGTGACCTCTTGTTCCTCTGCTCAAGATGAAGGGGTTCGCAGACCGTGACATCTGGTTCCCCGTGTGAGGAATCACTAGTGCAAAGTTTCGGTAGAGGCCAATCGGGCTCTCAGGGTAAGTGATACCCTTAGTATGGGTAATGCAACTTCAGGAAGGAATGAGCCTGCCGTGAAAGCCCTACGATATTTGTTCAAAAGCCGTGGGCTGGAGCTTTTGGACTCCAGGGCACTTCACGTTTGGGATACGGTAATTCTCTTGGCCCCATGGGCCCCCACAGTTAACTTATTCTCCTGGGATACTTGGGAAAGTGTTGAAAAGCTGACAAGAGAGTGGGAGAGGCACTTCGGGGTAACCCCCCCTAGGATTCTATCCCACGATGGCCACCCTTAAGGACACTTTCCACTCAGAGACGCCTCCCTCCCCTCAACTTCCGAAAGGAAAGGGGGGGAGGCAAAGGCAGGGGGGGAAGAACAAGAAAATGAGGACAATTGGGCTATGTTTGACAAGGAAAGACAGGAGCGCTGGGCCAAGGGAATCCTGTTGAGGCACTAGCAATGGATGTAAAAGCTCAATTGACAGTTGAGGCCCGGAAAAAGGGGAGTACTAGGTGCGAGCCTGAGGAGACGGATCGCCCCCCCACCCTGATCAGGAAAAAGATCGCGGGAGGCCCCCAGCCTATCAGCAGGTTGATCAGTGTGAGCCTCTTCGCTGGGAAAAGGGGAGGGAACGGTGCCCCTCCCCAGCCCCTCAGCCTCCGGAAGAGCCAATGTATACTGATGCCTTTCCAGTGAGGGTGCAATGCCCGCCAGCCCCCTCATGCAGGGCGTTCCCGGTCAACTTAGTCCCAGGGCCACAGAGGCCATCAGACTGGTATCCATGGGAGGCTAAGGACCTCAAAGAACTAAGGCAGCCTGTCCTCCAGGACGGCCCTAACTCACCATGGGCTGAGGCTTTACTGGAGAACCTCGCCACCACCCCTGTGTCCCTAGGGATTGGACTGATATGGCTAAGGCCATCCTCCCTAGTCCCCTCTTCATCAAATGGCTGGCCTTGTATAAGGAGGAATGTAGGATCATAGCAGAACAAAATCACACAGTTAACCCCCAAATCCCTCTTACTTATGGCCAGCTGGTGGGGACCACTGATGGTTATTCCACAGGGATGCAGCAGGCGGCCTTGTCCGCCCCATATAGGGACCAAGTAAGGCGGGTGGGACTGGTGGCCTGGAAAAAACTCAATGAAGGACCGTCAGAGGACCCCTTGGTGGGCCTAAGGCAAAAGCCTGGGGAGGGTCTTGCCGAATTTGTGGATAGAGTGGAGAAGAGCCTTATCAGAAAGCTACCTGCTGGGGCACTCAGGGATGAGTTTACTCAAGTGTTGGTATGGGAGGGCATGAATTCCGACCACCACGCGGCCTGTTCAGGTCTGAAACATACTTCAATCAGCCGGTGGGTCGTGACCTCTCAGGATGTAAAAATGAATCAACACCAATCTCAAACCTTGGCCAACGTGCTTCAAGCCCAGACAACTGCCTTACCTGATGCATTTACTCAGGCGCTCATGGCTGTCCGAGGAGACCCTAAGAGCCCACAGGCTCATTATATCCTGGAAGGAAATGGGGGCTGTTTCCGGTGTGGGAAACTAGGGCATTTTAAGAGAGACTGTCCAGAGGAAGTCCTCCCTGGGCCCCAAGCGGGGAGGCGGGAGGGTCAAGGATCAAGAAAGCTGACTACTCCTTGCCCCCATTGTAGAAAAGGGTTCCATTGGAAGAAAGACTGCTGGTCGAGGTTTGATGTGACAGGCAAGCCTTTAAACTAATTATGGGGAGACCTCTAGCCCAGTCAGCCAAAGGAAAATTAGGAGGTCCAGGTTTGCAAAAGTCACAGACTCACTGGACAGTCCCAATGTATGAGGGAGTAAGGCCTAAGATACATATCTTTCTTGGGGGCAAGAGATTCCTCTGCCTAGTAGATACTGGCATTGACCACACAATACTGTGGAGGGAAAAAGTGCCACACTCATGGAAGCTACAGCCTGGCCCAAAGGTACTGGGGTTTGGGGGGCTTTCCAGATCAGAGGAGGTAAAGAAATTCATAAAATAAAGAGATGCAGATGGATCAAAAGGGGAAATACGACCCCTAGTGGTCAATGGTCTCCAGTCTAATTTATTGGGACAAGACTTGTTGGGGCAAATGAATGCCGTGTTGACCATGGATAATAGAGCCTTTTTTGAGGGATCTCCTAGACCAGGAGGAGGCTAACCAATTGCCTCAATGGGTTGAGGACATTTCAGAAAATGGGTTTTCATATTTTCATAATTACAGAGGTGAGCCCGACAAAATTCCCAGGGTTCACCCCCAATATTGAGGGCCACTGCCCCCCATGTCCCTTGTATCAAATGGAAAAAGGGAAGCCTTGTTTGGGTGGAGCAGTGGCCTTTAACCAAAGAAAAACTCAAAGCCGTTACACAACTGGTGGAGGAACAAAGGGCACTGGGGCACCTTCGCCCTTCCACCAACCCCTGGAATACCTGGTGTTCATCATAAAGAAGGCTTCTGGCAAATGGAGGATGCTACAGGACCTTAGATTAGTCAATGAAAGAATGGAGCTGGGGGGCACCCTCCTGAGGGAAGTGCCCTGGATGGCAGCAATCCCAATGAAATATACATTAACAATAGCTAACATTAAAGATTGCTTCTTTTCCATCCCCTTAGACCCAAGAGACTGTGAGAAGTTTGCCTTCTCCATCCCGGCCTTAAATTATTAAAATCCCAACAGCAGGTTTAAATGGATGGTCCTCCCCAAGGATATGGCTAACAACCCTGCCTTCTGCCAGACCATTTTAGCCTCTGCCTTGCAACCCCTGATGTCAGAACCTGAGGGGTTGCTCTGCTCATACATGAATGATTTCATAATTGGACACTTAGATGCAGCTTAGCTATGATCCTTTATTAAAAGAATACTAGATAGCCTAAGGATACAAGGCCTCGCTGTTGCCCCCAAAAAGATCCAACATGTCCCACCCTTTAAAATCTTGGGCTCCCAACTGCTTCTGACTAAAGCCAGCCCCCTCATGCCAAGTCTGGACATCCCATGAGAGCTCACGGTGCTTGATATTCAAAGTCTGCTAGGGGAGATAAACTGACTAAGGCCTTGAATATGAGTCTCGACAGAGACCTTAAAGCCCCTCTATCAGCTCCTAACTTTGGGTCCCCCAAGTGCTAAGGTACTGCTAGACAAACAACACTGAAAGGCAATTGAGGCCTTTCAAAAGGCCTTGCATATAGAGGCCTCCGTTCGGAGGTTCTCCTCACAGCTCTCTTTCTACCTATGGATCCTAACGGGTAACAGGCTGACAATGACAGCCTTGGTCCAGGAGCAGGACCCCTTGGAGTGGGTACACACCACCCTTGGGGGTATCCCTAGGGTATACACTGTAAGAGACCAGTTGACAGACATAATAACCAAAGGACAAAATCTAACTATTCAAAGGTTTGGAAAGGACCCCGACACAATTGTCATTCCCTACCGCCTTGCGGATTTTGACTGACTAGCAAGAACCAATGCCAGACTTACTATTACATTAGAAGGATACATGAAAAATATCAACTGCCACCATGGGCCCTCTAAATGGGCCCCAATGCTACAAAGACTACCACTCAAACAACCTTCGGTTTTTTCAGATGTTATGATTCCCAATGGCTTACAGGTATTCACAGATGGAGGCCGTGCAGGGGCTGCTTACGCTGTCTTTACGACCCACACAGATGAAAGGTCCCTTAAGCAGAGGTTCCAAGCCTGTGAGGTTCTGCTCAATTCAAAGAAATGCTGGCAGTCTTCATGGCGCTGCAGGACCTTGAGTCCTGTCTAAATTTATACTTGGACAGCCTCTACATGGTCAACCTACTTCTGGGCCTGCCCCAAGCCCATATTAAGCTAAACTCTAACTCCATCTCCACGCTCATGGTATCCCTCTAGGGGACATTAGAAGACAAAAGTTCTCTCATATTCATTCAACACATGAGCAGCCATATGGGCCTACCAGGGTTTATAACACAAGGAAGTGATACGGCTGATTGCCTGGTGATGCATGGGGTTGGCGCCTATACGACACAACAGGCCAGTGCTCTCCATAACCTCACTCATGTCAACTGATGAGGGCTCCACAGTAGATTCCCTGATGTTCCCATTAAAGACCTAAAAAGGTTAGCCCATACCTGCAAGGCTTGCCAGCCCTATTTAAAGGTACCGCCTCTACAAGGCCCAGGAGTGAATCCCAGAGGACTAAAACCTAATGTGCTCTGGCAAACAGATGTCACCCATTTTCCAGCGTTTGGCAAGTTAAAATATGCCTTTGTGTCCATAGATACTTTCTCACATGCATGCTGGGCCACGGCACATGTGGGAGAAAACACCGAACATGCTCAGGCACACTTCTTGCAATGCTTTGCCACACGAGGCCTGCCCTCTCAGATCAAAACTAATAAGTAGCCCCTACTTTGCGAGCTCAACAATGGCCGCCTTCTTTAAGACATAAAATATCTCACACACTATGGAAATCCCTTACAACCCACAAGGCCAGACAATAGTTTAAAAAAATCACCAAATGCTCAAAAATAAACTTTTAAAACAAACAAAAAAATAAGCCCCCACCAGCCATTATGGGGGATGGCACTGTTCACAATTAATATTTTAAATCGGGCCCAGGGAAGTTCACAATCGAAATTCCAGGCCTTTGGGGACAATTAAACCAAAAGCCCCAGGTTGAGGTAAGGTGGAAGGATCAGGAAACATTTCAATGGAGGGGACCAGACCCCCCCTATTAACAACGAAAAGGAAATTTGGTTGTGTTTTCCCTACAGGAGAAACAACTCCCATTTGGGTACTGGCTAGAAATCTTAAATATCTCCCTCCACAGGACAATGGCTCCGACTAATGCACAAGGTGCTCTGACCAACAAAGAAAAGAAAAAAGATCTGGTGGAGATGTTATATGTCCTTCAAGACACAAAGAAAGATAAAAAATAACAGACGTTCGGCTTTACCTCCTGAGGGGAGAAAACCCTTGAAAAGGCCTTTTTTTTCTCTTTCTCTTTCAGACAATGGCGAACAAACCCCTACTGAAATTTTGCCTGCTAGCTCTACTTATGAAAACGTTGAGGCCTACCCGGGCTACAGGGACACCAAATCCACACCAACCTCTGAGAGTCACATGGATGGTGATCAACGCAGCCACAGGAGTGATCGCCAACACTACCACCAAGATCGCCCCGCCGGGAGCATGGTGGCTGGACCTGGAGGTCAACATCTGCAACCTCGCGGCCAGATCTTGGGACGTAGGGAACTGGCTGTACCTAGCGGACACACGACCCAAATGCAAAGACAAGGGAAGGGGGTGCACCCTGCCACTCACTGGCTCCCCCTGGGAACCTGGGTGCTCCCACATCCTCAAGAGAGCTAGCCTGAGGGAAACAGTATTCTATGTGTGCCCAGGAAGTAACAGGACCGGGGAACAAGTAAGACATTGTGGTGGGGCTGATTCTTATTATTGTTATAATTAGGGATGCGAGAAGACAGGGACAGGAAGTTGGATCACACCCTCAGGGGCAATTCAGGTAGAGAGAGTAAAACAACCGAGACTGTCTGCAAACCCTCTTTTTGAAAGATATACAAAATATCACTACAACCCCCTAAAAATTCACATTACAACTGAAGAAAGACAATCTGTGAAATGGGACACGAAGAAAACCTGGGGACTTCGACTGTATGTAACTGGAGCTGATCCTGGCCTCCTCTTCATGATTAGGAGAAAGGCTGAACCCCTGAAAAACAGTATCATGGGGGGACCCAGTGGCCAGCTCTAAAAAGACCAAGATGGGGCAGGAATTACAACCTACTCCTGGACCAGCTCATTCTGGGACTACCCCTGCCCTGCAGAAGGAGACAACCATGGCGGCCTTAGAAAACATGGACAGACTGGGTGGGTCAGCCGAGGTGGACCTGGTCACCACGGTGCAGCTAGCCTGTCAGGTCCTTAACTTCACCTGCCCCGACCTCACCTCTTCCTGTTGGTTATGTCTTGATGCTGCCGCTCGACCCCTAGAAGCGGTTGATGCCATGGGAAGTTTAGCAAATACCACAGATGACCAGCAATGTCGGTGGGGAGGTGCAAACCCAAGACATCTGGCATCTCCATTCCCTTAAAATACTCCAATGTTACTTGTGTCACCTTTGGAAATCTCACTAACCCGTGGAGGAACTGTATAAATATCATGGGTACCAGAGGGGACTGGGTCATCCCTAACACTCCTACTCACTATTGGCTATGCCAGGAAACAGGACTAACACCCTACATTTCCATTCCCCTTCTCCAGAGCCTGGGGGGAGGGAAATGTCTGTGCCTTGGTAATACCATTCCTTCATGTGGTGTTGCCACGACACTAACAGTATCCATGCTCCTAGGGCTTGGGATGGGGGGGGTGTCGAATGCCCCCCAAGCCCACCAGGCTTGGGTCTTCAACAAGAAAAATAGCTAAGACAAAAGTCTTGAGTTTATGCGATGAATTTATTCAAAGAAAGAGTCTTACAGTTAGGTGAGTGAATACAGGAATGGCTTTTTTGTTGTGGGGAACACAGATCTTATATAGGAATCAGATTTGGGGTAATCAAGGAATCACCAAGGAATCACCATGGATATTTTACTAACAGAAAGTAACTATGGACGCAGCCAGTTGCTGCATTACCTCACCAACTCCATGCCTGAAGACCGAAACGAAACTAAGTTTCTAGGAGACCTAATTAATCATGGCTGAACAGCCTGTTGGTTCTGACCACTGAAGCAGAGAGCTCAGAAGCTCTTAAAGAGGCACTCTACTTTTTCCAATGCTTAAGTCAAGCATGGCTCCCGACATTTCCCCCTTTCTTTTTATATTTTTTTAAATGAAAATGAAGTGTATGCCAAGACTGTGATGGAAAGACCGTGCTTGTCTTAGGTCGTCCTCTACCAGAGTGAAAGCCCTTGGGGGCAGCCGGCATCCTGCTTTCCTCTGAGAAGATCTTACCCATCACTGACTAACCAGCCTCAGTAAAGCTCCCATCAATTGGCCACGGCCTTGGGGAAGAAATGGGAAATAACGTTGTTGCACAGTGCCATTGAGATGGAAATTTGAATTTGAAGCTGTTTTTTATCCATTCACTCTCTAGTATCTCTCTAATCCATATTTTAAGATATGTTTTTTCCTACATTTTTTTTCAATAAAATATTTCTTTTTTCAATTAGAAGAAGTATTTCATTACAACAGCATTAACCTATTCAATAACATTTTCAAGAGTTAAGATGCATCTCTTTCAAAATTGGCTGTAAATTTTTAGGTTTACAGTTGAATTATTACAGTTATACAATACTGAACTAGGAAGGATGGACTGGCAGGTTGGCAAGCTGGCAGGCTAGTAGGTGAGGTGACTAAGCAGTCAGATATTCCTGATCAGGGCCAGTTTGGGGGGAAGAGATGACCTGCTCCTGCTGTGAGAACCCTGGGTTTCATCCACTTCTCTACCAAGATATTTACCAAACTCTTAAACAAAAGACTAGCAACTCCTCAAAGACCAATTCTGCCCTCTGTGATTTTGTAAAGTTCATCCCACCTTGCATGTCCTTTGTCCTGCAGAGTTTGGATCTGGCCTGAAGTGTCTTAGCTGTCTTTCTCAATTCTGACAGTCTCATAACTGTGCTGTCAGCATTAATCTTTGTTCAAGTTCAGACCTGGACTGATCTTCCTCCTTACTGTCTGAAACTCTCCTCAACCCACAACTCCCCTTGGGACAGGCCTTTGTAGAGCCAGGAGTAGGCTGCTGCTGCAAGGCGGCTGGGTGGAGCCTGTCTTCAGCAGCTTGGAACTAGAATGTGTCCTCTGCTCCCAGGGGCTCTGTGTTTAAAAACAGCACAGGCAACCCTCCCTGTGCTGGTGACACACAGACTCATGAGGGTGAATAATCATTTTGATAGTCATTTTGGGGGTAAGCAACAGAACAGTGAATAAAAACTCATCTCCAACTAAAAATA
>NW_008330333.1:1371221-1379362 GCF_000622305.1 Nannospalax galili
GTGGCCCAATTCCAATGTGGGTCAGAAGTTTTCAGACTTTCTCCTTGGGTCTGGAATCTTCTAAGAATGATTTTGGCCTCATGAACTTGGGTGTTGGACTGACCTGAGACCCTGGCCGTGGCCGTGCCATGCAGAGATGCAAAGGCTGATGGGGTGGGAATAAGCCCCAAGATTTCCCAGGGATTGGATTGAGTAGCTGGGTTGTACTGGATGCAAAGGATCAGGTATAGGCAAGGTAAGCCTCATAGCCCCAGAAAGAGGCTGTCAACCCCAGAAAGAGGCTGGCGGGTGTTGCAGGACCAGGGGAGTAGAGAGATGAGGGTGGGGCCGGGTCCAGAGGCAGTACTCCTGGGGCCCAAGGAAGTCACGAAGCCGGTCGGGGTGAACAGGGTCAGGAATCAGCACTGGCTCCCCATGTGTCGGGGGCCCCAAGGCTAGGAATGGCACAGGGCCCAAGCTAGGAGTAGAGAACAGCGGGGGAGATGGAACTGTGAGTGCGGCTGGCGGAGTCAAGGCGTGGAGGGCTGCACGGTAGACTTACCCCAAGAGAGGCCTGAGGGCGGGCGGATTTTGTTTCTTAATCCATTCACTTATCCTGTGTCTTTGAACTGGGGAGTTCAGTCCATTGATTTTTAAAGTTATTATTAAAAGGTGTGTATTGGTTACCATCATTTTATTTGCTGTTTGTGTTCTCTAATTTTGTGTTTCCTCAAGTATACCTTTATTTATTTTCTTTCATTGCCCCTAGGTTATAGTTATTTCTCTCTCTGCTCTCTGTATTACTTCAAGTATTCCTTGAAGGGCTGGTTTTGTGGACATGTATTCTTTCAGGCTTTTTGTGTCATGGAATACTTTTCTTTCCCCCTCAACTATAATAGACATTTTTCTGGTTAAAGTACTATGGTCTGGCATCTATTGTCATGTAGAACTGGAAATACCTTTGACCAGACTCTTCCGGCTTTTATAGTTGGCATTGATAAGTCAGCTGTAATTCTGATGGGCTTTCCTTTGTGTGTGAGTTGTTTTTCTTTTGCTGCTTTGAGTATTCTCTCTTTGTTCTGTACTTTTAGTGGTTTTACTATGATATGCCATGGGGAGTTTCTTTTCTGATTCTGTCTATTTGGTGTTCTATGTGCTTCCTGTGTTTGTATGGGGATGTCTTTCCTTAATTTTGGGAAATTCTCTTCTACAATCTTCTAAGGTCTGGTCAACACCATTAACCTGAAATTCTTCTCCTTCCTCCATTCCTATGATCTGTAAGTTTGGTCTTTTCATGGTGTCCCACATCTCTTTCATATTCCATTTCTGTGTTTTTTTTTTAATTTTCCAAAATCTTTGCTTGAATGGTCCAATTCTTCAACTTTATCTTCCAGTGTTAGTATTCTATTTTCCATTTCATTCATTCCAGATGTAAGGCTTTTCCCTGTTGTTTCAAGTTGGCTTATTGAGTTTTGCATTTCCTTCTTCATTTCTGCCTGTTTTCTTCAATATTTCTATCTCTTTTGTGAATTCATTCAGAAGTTTACCCTGTCTTCTTTTAGCTCTTTGATTTGTTTGTGTGTTCTTTAAGTTTGTTGAATTCCTTTATCATGTTTATGATTATTCTTTTAAATTCAGTGTCCTGGGTAATCTCTAGTGGGTTCTCCTTATAGAACTCTTTTCTACAGGGATTGGTGGAGTTTGGTGGGGGCATAGTGTTTTGGCTTTCCATTTTATTATTCTCTCATTGTGATTTTGGCATGTGAATTTCTTTTGTTGTTTATGATTCTAATATGAAAATTAAGTTGAAGTATGCTTCTGTTTGTATTATCTGGGTGCCTAGATCCTTTCTTTGTTGGTTATGTAAAGCTGGTTGGTACAGGGTTCAGGTTCTCTCAGGTTTAATTTGGAGGGAACTGATGGCTTCAGATCAGCTATTCAGGAGTATCTACAGAAGCCCAATTCAGGTTCCAGTCAGGTACACTCAGGCTTCCTTCACAATGTGGAGGCAGGATCTGGGTGCTTTCAGGCAATCCACCCTCTCAGGTTGTCTGCTAGGATCTCAGCCTTAGCCTACCAAAGTCAGATCTTCCCTGGGGCCTTGGGAGGGGTCTCAAAAAATCCCAGGTAAGGGGATGGGTATAGGGCAATTAGGGGAAGCTCACCACCACGTGGAGGCAGAATCCGGGGGCTCTCAGGCAGTCCCCTGCTTTCTCAGGCCATCTGGCAGAGGGAGGCCAGAGGGATGCCAGAACTTGGCACTCTTTGGCAGTCTGCTGACACTGATGGAAGTCTAAAATCACCCTCTCAGGCTGTCTGCTAGGATCTTAGCCTTAGCCTACCAAAGTCAGATCTGCCCTGGGACCTTGGGAGGGGTCTCACAAAACCCCAGGTAGGGGGATGGGTATGGCACAATTAGGGGAAACTCACCCCCACATGTAGGCAGGATCCGGGGATTCTCAGGCATTCACCCACATTCTCAGCCCATCTGTCAGAGAGAGGCCAGAGAGATTCCAGAGCTTGGCACTCTCTGGCAGTATGCTGAGATCAGAGCTGCTACACTGAATGCAATTCTTAAGTAATGGCCAATTATGGATTTCTCCATCTCTCCCTTCACTAACTGTATTTTACATCAAATGTTTTAAGGGTCAGCCCCAACTCTAATTCTACACATTCCATTCTGTACTCCCAGTCTCCTGTCTGGAAATGTGTCATAAACCCTATGCAGTAAATGACCAGATATGGGATGAAAAGGGACATTCACCCAGGTAGTAAGTACTGTGCTCTCCCAAGTTTCTGTGTTAAGAGAGTAAGAAGAATAATCTTAATAACTGACTCTTCAAACCTATAGACTTCGATTCCCTAGATGATGAAACCTTAGGGAATTATCTCTGGGATTTGTCTCCACCCAGGTTGCTTTATCCCCAAGTTCTGACCCAGGGTTTAGATGATAAACATTGTCACCATTGTTGGTTCACAAGATCAGGAAATAGGTGGGACAATTACTTTCTGCCAGTCTTTAATGAGACACCAGGGAGCCTAGTCTCTGTGGGAGCAGATGCTGCTGCAAATACCTGTCTGAGTCGCCAAGATTTCTCTGCTGTACAGAAGGCCAAGGCTGTGATCATCCATTTTTCATGTACTCAGAACCTGCTGAGTATTCTGAGATGTCCCAATCCTTAGAATAGAGAATATCACTGACCAGAAGCTCAAAGGTATCGAACATAAGACAATAGCAACACTGATCTGTCCAAGTACTATTCTAAGAGTAGAGATGCCAATTACTTTACTAACAAGTGATGTTTACTCTTCCATATTGAAGTTGCAATAGCAAGAGTTGTGAGTCCATGAAGTGGAGCTTGAATTCAACACAATAGCTATTTCTCTTTAATTTTTTTGAAATTTTATTTGTTTACTTATTGTGTGTATGTATCTGTGTATACATGTGCAGTGTGTGTGGAGTTCAGATGACTACATTCAGAGGAAGTCCTTCTTTCCTTCTACCATGTGGATCCTGGGGATTGAGCTCAGGTCTTCAGACTTCTTGGCAACCGTGTTTCCATGATGTTGAGCCATCTCATCAGCCCCACCTGTTCCTTTTGTTCCTATGAGCTGCATAGAAGTTGGAGAAAGACTGGAAAAGTTAACAGAGATTTATATAATTGCAGGGAAGGGAAATCTCTGCATATGCATTTGAAATTTTATTATTATTGTTATTGTGAGTTTGTGTGCGTGTATGTATGAGTACACACATGTCTATGTCACAATGTACATGCGGAGATTAGAGGACAACTCTGTGGAGCTGATAACTCTCTCTTTACCCTTGTGTAGGTACTGGGGATAAAACTCAGGTTGTTAGGATTGTGCGACAAGTAACTTTACCTGCCCAGCCTTACTCCCAACCCATGGGTGCATGTTTTTTATGCTATATTCAATCAACTAGAGCAGAGAATCCAGTGGGACCAGAGGCATATAGGACTGAATGAGAAGCTGTGAGTGTGGGAATTATGGGTAGATGCCAATATAACAACTTTAATGGGCTTTTCAGAACATGACTGTGTCTATAGCAAGATTTGCTCCATTAAATCTTCAGTTTCTACATTGTTGTTTGGTTTGGTTGATTGGTTGGTTGTGTGTGTGTGTGTGTGTGTGTGTGTGTGTGTGTGTATGTGTGTGTGTTAAAATAATTTATTGGGAATGTCATACAGCATATAAGGTGTTTTGATCAAATCCATGCCCACTACCTCCCCTCCAACTACTCCCATATCTCTCCATCCCTTTTTTCTGATAACTTCATTTACTTTTTCTTCTTTATGATACTCTAACATTCCCCTCTCTGAAGAGGTAACCATAAAATCTTTTAAGGATTAGATAAGAGCTCCCAAATACTTTTGACATTTTTGGCCCTTGGAACAGAGTATGTTGCTAAGAGGCCCAAGGATATTTTGACTTTTAGTCAAGAAACTGGCTACTTTTCTTTGGAGTCTTTTTGCACTAAATGACTAGCCAATTCCTACCTCCTATTCTTATCACACCATCCTCTGAAGAGGTTATCCAACTTGCATATAGGGAATCGGGATGCAGCCCACTCTGGCTTCTTCCATGCTGAACAGGAACACAGGGTGAGGCAATTGGGGTACTCCTTCAGTGGGTCTAGCTAAAAGACTCCCAGATTACATAACTCTTGTCTGAAGGGGGAAAAGAAAGTCCTTGAATGGTGGGTGATTAGGAGATGTGAAGAAGTAAAGGCAAGGGTAATTAGCATTACAAGTTCTAGCCAGAGAACTAGAAAAAGTCAGAACAGAGCAAATTTCAAATGTTCATATGAGAGTCCATTGGAATTTCTTGACAAGGGCTTCCAAAAGCATCCCTCAGTTGGGTTCCTCCTCATTTTTCTTTTGTCTGCCAAAGCTGGACTTGAAAGTGATGGATTCAGGATTTGTTTTCAGGCATTTTGATAGCTGTTTGAGTCATCAGAATCAGTGTCAGTTCCCTCTCAAAGGCTTCTAGATAGGGGGAGAAAACAAATTTGACCATCATTTTAGAATAGCTGGTTATTTCCTTTAGCTACAGGTGGGCACTGCAGTATTGCAGACCAAGATATGAAGTCTTACATCTGAGCAGCACTTTCTGATTCAGAACACAATCATCAATGAGAAAGAATTGTCTAAATAACTTTTTATATGGACTTAAGCCTAATGTCTGAGAAGTGTAACTCCTTGAACTCTTAAAGAAATACACTGATGATTTTACTCTTTGGTTATACTTTCCTTTGGGGTGTTTAAGGCCATACAGTTGGCCCAAATAAATAATTTATATTTACACTTAAGGTCATTTGAGGATCTGTTCCTCAGGGGTCACATGGGCTTGAGAGAAGCCCCTGGCTCCTTTCTTTTACCAGTTCCATCTATATGAAGATAACTCAAAGGTCCTGCTCCACCATGGCTGGCATCACTCGGAAGCATGGAGGAAATGTTTTCTCTGAGTTGACCCTCCTCTTTGTAGACTGGACACTGGTTCAAGTACATCTGGTGGGGTCTCCATTTCCTCCCTGAACAAGAGGACAGGACATTTTGACAGATGTTCCATAGTCCCCTGGAACTTAGTCGACTTTGGAGGGTAAGGGGCGTGTGTATGTGTGTGTTTTGAGACAGGGTCTCACTATGTAGTCCTAGCAGGACTGGAACTTGTTATCTAGACCAGGCTGACCTTGAACTCACAGAGATCCACCTGCCTTAGCATCCCCAGTGCTGGGATTAAAGATGTATTCCATCATGCTTGGGGATGCCTACATTTCTGACCTCTGTCTTTTCTGTCACTGAGCTCAGACCTATGAGAGGCACCAACCAGACAAGCGTCTCTGAGTTCCTCCTCCTGGGACTCTCCAGGCAGCCCCAGCAGCAGCAGCCCCTCTTCCTGCTTTTCCTCATCATGTACCTGGCCACCATCCTGGGAAACCTGCTCATCATCCTGGCCATTGGCACTGACTCCCGTCTGCACACCCCCATGTACTTCTTCCTCTGCAACCTGTCCTTTGTGGATGTCTGCTTCTCCTCCACCACTGTCCCCAAGGTGCTGGCCATTCACGTACTTGGGAGTCAGGCCATCTCCTTCTCAGGGTGTCTCACACAGCTGTACTTTCTCTGTGTGTTTGCTGACATGGACAATTTCCTCCTGGCCGTGATGGCCTATGACCGCTTTGTGGCCATATGCCACCCCTTACACTACACAACAAAGATGACTCGCCAACTCTGTGTTCTCCTCGTTGTTGGGTCATGGATTGTTGCCAACCTGAATGGTCTGTTGCACACCCTGCTGATGGCTAGACTCTCATTCTGTGCAGACAACATTATCCCTCACTTTTTCTGTGAAGTGACCCCCCTCCTGAAACTCTCCTGCTCAGACACACATCTTAATGAGCTGATGCTTCTTTATGTAGCAGGGCTAATAATGATAGCCCCATTTCTTTGCATCCTGGTGTCATATATTCTTATTGCTTGTGCTATCCTGAGAGTTTCATCCACAAGTGGAAAATGGAAAGCCTTCTCCACCTGCAGCTCCCACCTGGCTGTGGTCTGCCTCTTCTATGGCACCATCATATCTCTGTATTTCAACCCCTCATCTTCTCACTCCTCTGGGAAGGACATGGCAGCTGCTGTGATGTACACAGTGGTGACCCCCATGCTCAACCCTTTCATCTACAGCCTGAGGAACAGGGACATGAAAGGGGCTCTAAGGAAAGTGGTTGCCATGAAATTTGCAACTACTCAGTAAGATAAGAAAATAATAGTGATGTGACCCATAGAAATAGTGACCCGTGTGACCCCTGAGGAACAGATCCTCAAATGACCTTAAGAGTAAAAATAAATTGGTTTATCTGGGCCAACTCTATGGCCTTAAACACCCAAAAGGAAAGTATAACCAAAGATTAAAGGGGCCAATATAATTTTTAGGGGTCCATATGTATAGCTAAAGGCTACATAACAAGTACCAATGCCAGATAGGAGATACCTTCTTTTGAGTTGTTGGCCAGGGTGGCCCAAGGGACTCCTAGATAGTAACCCAGCATAGAACTGGGACAATGAACAGCAAATCCCAATCTTATCTAAAGGAATATTGACAAGTGATTTCTGCTAGACGACGAACAGCTGACCTTCCTAAAACAAAGACCTCTAGACAGGCTGACTAGATTCACCAGATGGACAAGTAGTGGGAATGGCTGGGGTGGCTGACAATGCAATGGACAGTAGCAGGGATAACAAAGTATAAGGGTTCTAGTAGGGGGAGGAAGGCTATGGGAGAGTGCCATCTGGTAAGTGGGTGTACAGTTGAATAAGATGGTTTGGGATGTTCTGTGTGATATACACACACACAAAAATCAACAAATTAAAAAATGTATTTGAGGAGAAAGCATAAAGTTTTACATCATGTTAATTAGTAGAGGTGATAAACATTACCACTGAAATCTACCCAATGACTTTATAGACATATGCAGGTGCTAAGGATCTGAGTGCAACCGATTATGACTAGTAATAATCAGATACATACAATTTAGAGACTCATACACCAACATCTCGGTGTTAGTAGCAAAAACAATGAGTCTTTCTGTAATAAAAAGTTTATTTTAAAATGAAATGTAGATCTTTTTTAAAGGTTAAAAACTCATTCAATTTTATGTCTTATAGGGCTTATACTGAGTTCAATATTGTATAACTGTATTAATTCAACAGCAAACCTAAAAATTTTATAGCCACTTTTGAAAGAGCTGTATCTTTGCTCTGGAAACTGTTATTGAGCATATTAAAGCTGTAATGATTTACTTCTTCTAAAAAAATAATAATATTTTTAAAATGTAGGAAACAGCATATTTTAAAATGAAATGTAGATCTTTTTTAAAGGTTAAAAACTCATTCAATTTTATGTCTTATAGGGCTTATACTGAGTTCAATATTGTATAACTGTATTAATTCAACAGCAAACCTAAAAATTTTATAGCCACTTTTGAAAGAGCTGTATCTTTGCTCTGGAAACTGTTATTGAGCATATTAAAGCTGTAATGAAATGCTTCTTCTAATCATGTCATTATTAAATTTAAAAAAAAATTTAAAAATAGTAATTCTTCAAAGCACAAAAATTTGCTCCTTAATAATTAGTAGATGTGA
>NW_008330333.1:1379763-1383894 GCF_000622305.1 Nannospalax galili
TATTTTTTCAGAGTTGAATCAATAATTTGATTTTATACTCATCAATGCTGAAAATACCACTTTATATAAATATTTAGTACAAAATGGAAAAAGTCTGCATGGGGTCATTTCAAAAGTTTTTGGAAATTTGGCCCTAATCTTAAGCCAAAATTTAGCACAGAATTGCACTAACCACCTGTCAGTACAAAATTGGATAGACTGGCTGGACAGCAAGCACTAGGGATCCTCCTATCTATACTCATCAATGCTGAAAATACCACTTTATATAAATATTTAGTACAAAATGGAAAAAGTCTGCATGGGGTCATTTCAAAAGTTTTTGGAAATTTGGCCCTAATCTTAAGCCAAAATTTAGCACAGAATTGCACTAACCACCTGTCAGTACAAAATTGGATAGACTGGCTGGACAGCAAGCACTAGGGATCCTCCTATCACCATACCCCCAGTGCTATGATTGCAGGGACATGTCACCCCACCTCAATTTTTCCTAATTTTTAATTTTTTATGGAATTTTTGTGTATTTCATACAGAACATCTTAATAACTTTATACCCCCTTCCCCCAAAGGCCCCTTGACTGGAATTCATATTCTGTCATTTGTGTTAAGGTCTATCATGCCAAGTTAATGTCCACAGATGTCCTTCAGTGCAATTCATCCACTGGCATGCAATCAGCCTATCTAGACTTCCTCCCTTTAAGATCAGCTCTTCCTCACCCAGGAGTAATCGGCTGCCAATAATTTTTCAAGTAAGATTGGGGCCTGCTGTCCATTTACACAATTCTATTCTAAATTTTTGCCTGCTTGAGTTTGCATAGGTTTTGTGCACACTGACACCATTGCTGTAGGTTCATAAGAAAATGTTCCCAGGAGCCTGTAGGACTCTATTTGCATATGGTCATGCACCTCCTCCCCGGCTCTTACAATCTTTCAACCCCCTCTTCCACAATGGTCCCTGAGCCCTGGGTGGGTGGATTTTAATATAGGAGTCCTGTCCAAGGACCAACACTGTGTAGACTCTTATTCTGTACACTTTGGCCGTTTGTGACCTTTTGTGTTCCTGGTCCTCTGTTGCATGAGGGACCTTCATTGATGAAACTTGAAAGATGCATTAATGTTCTTTTTATCCCTTGTTTTATGTACCATGACCCTTAGGTGTAGAGGTTGCATCACAGATGTGCCACTGAGGCTTCAATAATTCACAGACAGTATCTTTGTATGACCAGTTGTGGAACTCTGTAATAATCTCTGTCTGTTGAAAAATAAGATTCTTTGATGGGTGGTGACTGGGATACTTGTCCTTAAATTTAAGGCTCCATATTTTGTACATAGTAAGAAATTATGTTTGTCTAGGAATATGACAGCATTGTGGTTTTCTCTAAGATCTATGACCTCTCCGGCTATGTATATTTGGCTAGATTTATAGTACCACACATGAGTTTCCTCCCAAAGAGTGGGCTTTAAATCCAACTAGGTAGCTGTTGATTACCCCCAAGATAAAAGTGCCACTACTGCACCAATGTCATTTACTGGATCAGTCATTGATGTGGCTTATAGGCCTTGAAGCTGGGGTTGGACCATCAATTGATGTTCTCCTTATCAGTTTTCACAGTGTTCTCCAAAGCCATGAGAGTTAGCCTTCAGGGGAGGTGGCTTCAGGTCAGTTCTAGCTCCATTGCTCCAAATCCTGCATCTGAAGTATGTCCTATCTTCAGCAATAGGGTCTTACCTTGAAGTTCTGGGAGGCAATCAAGGGCTGTGGCAATAATTTGTGTAATTTTGGGAGTCTCTTGGACTACTCTGGCCAACAACTTAAAGGAACATTTCTCTAGTCTGGCACTGTTTCTTGTTATGTACCCTTCAGCTATACAAATGGACTCATGTAGGGATAATGTATGTGTAATTTTTCAGTAGGTTTTTGGATTAATATGATCCCCTCTAGTTTTTTATACTAGCTAAGCATTATTTCTCTCTCTCTCTCTCTCTCTCTCTCTCTCTCTCTCTGTCTGTCTCTATCCCTGTCAAGCCCTCCCTCCACTCCCTTCCCATTTTAAGTACTCCCATTTTCCCCATTTCTCCCTTGATAATTCCTGTCTGCTATGGTCCCACCTTTCTTGAGTTCCTTCTTCTCCTTTATCCCCATAGTTTCTCATATACCCTCCTTCTCCCCCTCCCATTTAATTATCTCCATTTTATTCATTTTACTCTTAGTAACACCTTTCCCCTACTGTTCTCTCTTGGATTCTTTCTTTCCCTTCACTTCCCTGGTTCACTTCCATTTTCCTGGTTCTCGCAGTTACATCAGGATATATACTCACATATAGAGATTTGTGCTAGGACCCACAAATGAAGGAGAACATATGTTGTTTGTTTTTCTGAGTCTGTGTTCTGTGTTACTTCACTTACTATGAGTTTCTAGTTACCTCCACTTACCTGAAGATTTCATTATTTCGCCTTTCTTTGTCGCTGATTAGAACTCCATTGTATAAATGTACCACATTTACATTAACCACTCATTAGTCAAGGGACACTTAGGTTGCTTCTATGTCTTAGTTATTGTGAAAAGAGGAGCAACAATCATGGTTGTACAAGTAACCCTGCAATAGGATGAGTCCTTTGGGTATATACCAAGGAGTGGTATAACTTGGACAAATGGTAGGCCCATTTTTAGTTTTTTTAAGAATTCTCCACACTGCTTTCTATATGGGTTACACTAGTTTGCAATCCCATCAGCAGTAAATGAGTGTTCTCCTTTCTCCACATCCTTGCAGCAATTGATATCATTTGTCCTCTTGATCTTAGCCAGTCTGACTAGGGTAAGATAAAATCATAAGGTGGTTATAATTTGGATTTCCTTAATAATGATGTTGAACACTTTTTAAGATGTTTCTTAACTGTCTTTATTTCTTCTTTTGAGATCTCTCTGTTCAGATTTTTAGCCCATCTTTTAATCAGGTCTTTTCTTTTCTTGAATCTTTTTTTGAGTTCTTTATATATTTTTGATGTTAAGCCTCTGTCAGATGTATCACTGATGAAGAATTTTTCCCACTCTGTGGGTTTTCTCTTCACTTTCTAGGTTGTTTTTTTTTTTTTTTGCTGTACAGAAGCCTTTTAGTTTAATGGGGTCCCATTTGTTGATTGTTGACCTTAATTCCTGAAAAATTGATATCCAGTTTAGAAAGTTCTTTCCTACACCTGTGTCTTGTAGAGTACTGACCATTTTTTTTAACCTTTTCAGAGTTTCAGATTTCACATTGAGGTCTTTGATCCATTTTGAGTTGACTTTTATACAAAGTGAAAGATAAGGGTCTAGTTTCATTCTTCTACAGGTGGAGATCAAGTTTTTTTTAAAGAAGTGTTTCATTACAGCTTTAACATACTCAATAACACTTTCCAGAGCAAAGATACATCTCTTTCATAAGTGGCTATAAAATTTTTAGGTTTACAGTTGAATTAATACAGTTATACTGTAGGAGACAGGCTTGAGCCTAGAGTGGAAGTCCTAATGACAGCCATATAGCAGGCCTGAGGCAATGACACGACTGCTGGAGCCACGAGGGAATGCCTCGTGATTATCTCTCCATTTGGCAAGTCATAGGGCTGACACTTAAGGCTCGCCACTCCCTAGTCACCACCCCTTGAAATTCTAGGTTGCGGTTTATCTACAGCTTGCAGCACGCAGGCATAACAACAGCCATGGTCACATGATTTACAGGAACCAGGGCTGCCCATATATGGCATAGTCGTTGTATCCCTGTCTAATTGGTCCCAGAACCAGGGCTGCCCATATATGGCACAGTCATTGTATCTTTGTCTGACTGGTCCAAGAACCCTATATAAGCTTGTAAATTCCTCAATAAAATAGATCTGCGTCACTGAACCTGGTCTCCTGTGTCTGAATGCGGCTCCACTAACACAGTCTCCTCACCAGCCCTGGGGTCCGGGATCAGGAGGCTCTGGTGACGACCGTGAAGGCGGACTGGATAGAAGGCCGCATTATACAATATTGAACTCAGTATAAACCCTGTAAGACATAAAATTGTATGATTTTTTTAACCTCTAAAAGAGATCTCCATTTCATTTTAAAATATACTGTTTCTTACAGAAAGACTCATTGTTTTTGCTAATAGCACT
>NW_008330333.1:1383990-1385744 GCF_000622305.1 Nannospalax galili
TAAAGTCATTGGGTAGATTTCAATGGTAATGTGTATCATCTCTACTAATTAACATGATGTAATTTTTATGCTTCTTCTTCAAACATAACTCAACTTTTAAATTTGTTGAATGTTTTCTTGTGTGTATATCACACAGAACATCCCAACTTTATTCATCTATACACCCACTTCCCAGATGGCACCCTCCCGTAGCCTCCCCACCACAACCAGAGCCCTTTTACTCTGTCTTCCCTGCTACTGTCTGCTGTGTTGTCAGCACCCCCAGCCATTCCCCACTACTTGTCCATCTGGTGACTCTAGTCAGCCTATCTAGAGGTCTTTGTTTTAGGAGGGTCAGCTGTTCCTTATCTAGCAGCAATCAGTTGTCACTATTCCTTTAGATAAGATTGGGATCTGCTCATTTTCCCAGTTCTATTCTGGGTTACTATCTGGAAGTCCCTTTGGCCACTCTGGCCAACAACTCAAAAGAAGGTATCTCCTATCCGGCATTGTTATATAGCCTTTAGCTATATCCAATTTATTTTTAATTCTTAAGGCCGTTTGAGGATCTGTTCCTCAGGGGTCACATGGGCTTGGGAGGCGCCCCTGGCTCCTTTCTTTTACCAGTTTTGTCTATGTGAAGATAAGTCAAAGGTCCTACTCAACCATGGCTGGCTTCACTTGGAAACATGGAGGAAATGAAAGTAAAACCAAAGATTAAAGCGATCAGTATATTTCTGTAAGAGTCCATGTGTAGAGCTAAAGGCTACATAACAAGCTCAAGAGGACAGGTGACTCACCACAGTTACAGGACATTTTGAAAGATGCTCATAGTCCCCTGGAACTAGTCGACCTAGGAAGTCAAGTAGCAAAAACTGTCCTTTATGTCTCCCTGACCAACTTAGTATAGACCTCAAAGTATGCCTGTTAAACATCCAAGAAGGTTAGTTCCACCAGTCTGGTACTTTTTTTTTTGGTCTTTTTGAGACAGGGTCTCCCTGTAGCCCCAGCTGTCCTGGAAGTCACTATGTAGATCAGGCTGGCCTTGAACTCACAGAGATCCACCTGCCTCTGCCTCCTGGGTGCTGGGATTAAAGGCATGCACCACCATGCCTGGCTCAGCCTGGTACTTTTAATTACCATGTGCCATGTAGATAAATCTTGGGCAAAGACCAATTGTTCATAGATAAACCTTGCCTAGACATATATTTCTTCATCTGCTATGTATAATTTGTCAGTAGGTTGTTGGACTAATATGGTTCCCTCTGGTTTTTAAAACTAGCTAGGCATTATTTATCTCTTGCATTGTCTAACCCTTCCATCATAATTTCCCCCAATTAAGGTGCCCTAATTTTCCCCCTTTCTCTCTTAATAATACCCTTCTCCTATGATCCCACTTCTCTTGAGCTCCTTCTTTCCCTTTATCCCCTAGGTTCCTTGTATACCCTCCCCTCCCCCCTCCCTTAAACTAACCCAATTTTTATCCATATCTCCCTTATTAAGGCCTGTTTCCTACTGTTCTTCTTTCAGGTTCTTTCTTTTCTTTTACCTCCATGGTTCCTTTTCATTATCCTGGTTCCTGTAGTTATGTCTAAATACATATTCACTTATCAGGATTTGGTTCTAGGATCCACATATGAGGGAGAACATATGTCGTTTTTTTCTGAATCTGTGTTACTTTACTTAGTATAACAGTTCCTAGTTACATCCATTTATCTGCAAATTTCATGATTTCATCTTTCTTTACTGCTGAGTAAAACTCCATCATATAAATT
>NW_008330333.1:1385772-1386132 GCF_000622305.1 Nannospalax galili
GTGTACAAGTGTCTCTGCAACAGGATGAGTTCTTTGGGTATATGCCAAGGAGTGGTATAACTGGGTCAAATGGTAGATTCATTTATAGTTTTTTAAGAGTTTTCCATACTGCTTTCCATAGGGGTTGAACAAGTTTGCAGCCCCACCAGCAGTGGATGAGTGTTCCTCTTTCCCCACATCCTCTCCAACATTTGACATCATTTGTTCTTTTGTTCTTAGCCAGTCTGACTGGGGTAAGATGAAATCTTAAAGTGGTTTTAATTTGTAACTCCCTTATTACTAGTCATGTTGAACATCTTTTAGGGTGTGTCTTAGCCATCTTTACTTCTTTTGAGAACTCTCTGTTCAGCTCCTTAGCCC
>NW_008330333.1:1386240-1388072 GCF_000622305.1 Nannospalax galili
GTTTTCCTTTGATTTCCCTGGTTGCCTCCTTTGGTGTACAGAAGCTTTTTAGTTTAATGAAGCCCCATCAGTTGATTCTTTTTGTAATATTTTATTTATTATTTTTATTTTATGTGTATGAGTGTATTGCCTACATGTATGTGAGTACACCCGTGTCATGCAGTGCTGGGGAGGTCAGAAGAGGACTTCTGATTCCCGTGGAATTGGAGTTAAGGATGGTTCATAGCCACCATGTGGATGCTGGGAATCAAACCAGGGTCCTCTGCAAGAGCAGTCAGTACTCTTAACCACTGAGCCATCACTCCAGCCCCCATTAATTGATTCTTGACCTTGTTTCCTGAGCAATTGATGTCTGGTTTAGAAAATCTTTTCCTACACCTATATTTTGTAGGCTTTGCAAATGTTTTCTTCTAACACTTTCAGAGTTTCAGGCTTTACGTTGAGGTCTTTGATCCATTTGGAATTGACTTTTGTGTATTGTGAAAGTTTAGTTTCATTCTTCTACAGGTGGAGATCCAGTTTTGCCACCACCATTTGCTGAACATGCTGTCCTTCCTCCAGTGAATGTTCTTGGCCCCTTTGTCAAATATCAGGTGGGTGAAATTGCATGTACTCATATTTGGGTCTTCAATTTTGTTCCATTGATTTATGGGTCTATTTTGTGCCAGTTCCATGTTGTTTTAGTGACTATAGTGCTGTAATACAGTTTAAAATCTGGTATAGTAATCCCCCCAGCATTGCTCTTAGTACTCAGGGTTGCTTTGGCTATCCAAAGTCTTTTTTGCTTCCATATGAATATTAGTATGTTTTTTTCCCAATTCTGTGAAAACTTTCATGGGGATTTTGATTGGCATTGCATTGAATCTATAAATGGCTTTTGGTAGGATGGTCATTTTCACAATATTATTTCTTCCAATCCATGAGCATGGGTGGTCCTTCCATCTTCTGATGTCTTCCTCAATCTCTTTCTTTAAAGATTGAAAATTTTCATTGTAGAGGTCTTTAATGTCTTCAGGTTTATTCTGAGATATTTTATTATTTTTTTGCAGCTATTGTGAAGGGGAGTGGTTCCATGTACTCTTTCTCTGATTGTTTGTTATTGGCATATAGAAAGCCTACAGACTTTTGTAGATTAATTTTGTAACATACCACTTTACTCAATGTGTTAATAATTTCCAGGAGTTTTCTGGTGGAATTTTTGGCATCTCTTAGATATAATATCATATCATCTGCAAAAATGGATAATTTGATCTCTTCTTTTCCAATTATTACTCCTTTAATTTCCTTCTCTTGCCTTACTGCTCTTGCAAGAGTTTCAAGTACTGTGTTAAAGAGGAGTGGAGACAGTGGACAGCCTTGCCTGGTTCCTGATTTCAATGGGAATGCTCCCAGTTTTTCTCCATTTAGAATGATATTGGCTGTGGGTTTGTTACATATGGCTTTAATTATGTCAAGATATGTTCCCTCCAGTCCAATTCCGTCTAGGACTTTGAACATAAATGCATGCTGAATTTTGTCAAAAGCCTTTTCTGCATCTATTGAGATGACAATGTGGTTTTTGTCTTTGAGTCCCTTTATATGATCAATGACATTTATTGACTTACGTATATTGAACCAGCCCTGCATCTCTGGGATAAAGCCTACTTGATCATGGTGAATGGTCTTTTTGCTGTGCGTCTGTATGTGGTTTGCAAGTATTTTGTTGAGAATGTTTGCATCTATGTTCATTAAGGATATGGGTCTATAGTTTTCTTTCTTGATTGTTTCTTTACCTGGATTTGGTATTAGAATGATGCTGGCTTCATAGAAGGAATTTGGAAGTTCTCCCTCCA
>NW_008330333.1:1388889-1406293 GCF_000622305.1 Nannospalax galili
ATAGAATATTCGGTAGATGTCTATTAGGTCCATTTGATGTATAGTATTGTTTAATTCAGATGCCTCTCTGTTAATTCTCTGTCCTGTTGACCTATCTAATGGAGAGAGTGGGGTATTGAAGTCCCCTACTATTAATGAGTTGGGGTTAATTTGGGTCTTAAAGTCCTGTAGTATTGTTTTTATGAAGTTGGGTGCACCAGAGTTTGGTGAATATATGTTCATGATTGTAATATCTTCTTGGTTTATTGTTCCTTTGATCAGAATGAAGTGGCCCTCTTTATCTCTTCTGATTAGTTTTATTTTAAAGTCTATTTTGTCAGATATTAGAATTGCAACACCTGCTTTTTTCTTAGTACCATTCGCTTTGTTTATTTTTTTCCATCCTTTCACCTTAAGGAAGCACATATCCTTAAAAATTAGATGAGTTTTTTGCAGACAACAAAAAGATGGGTTTTGTTTCTTAATCCATTCACCTAGTATGAGTTTTTTGACTGGGGAGTTCAGTCTGTTGATATTTAAAGTTATTAATGAAAGATGTGTATTGAATCCTGTCATTTTTATTTCTGTTCACATTCTTGATATAGCTGTGCTTTCCCACAGTTATACCTTCATTGAATTTCGTTCCGCAACTCCTTGGGTATAGTCATTCCCTTCTTCAGTTCTTTGTAATACTTCAAGAGCTCTCTGAAAGGCTGGTTTTGTGGACATGAATTCCTTCAGCCTATTTATGTCATGGAAGATTGTTTTTTCCCCTTCAACTATAATAGACATTTTGGCTGGGTATAGTAATCTGGGTTGGTATCTGTGGTCATTTAAAACTGAGAAGAGCCAGATTCTTCTGGATTTCATAGTTTGCACTGAAAAGTCAGCTGTAATCCTGATGGGTTTTCCTTTATATGTGACTCGTTTTTCTTTTGCAGCTTTCAGTATTCTCTCTTTGTTCTGTATGTTTAGTGTTTTTAGTATAATGAGCCATGGAGAGTTTCTTTTCGGGTCCTGTCTATTTGGTGTTCTATGTGCTTCTTGTATTTGTATGGGCACATCTTTCTTTAATTTTGGGAAATTTTCTTCTATAATCCTGTTGAAGATCTGGTCCATGTCACATCCATACCATTATCTGGAGATTCTTCTTCCTGTATGCCTATGATTCACAAGTTTGGTCTTTTTATGGTATCACACAATTCCTGCATATTCCATTCTTGTGTTTTCTTAAATTTTTCATAATCTTTGTTTGAGTGGTCTAGTTCATCCACTTTATCTTCCAGTCTTGATATTCTGTTTTCCATTTCATTCATCCTATTGGTGAGGCTTTCTCCTGTCATTTCTAATTGGCTTACTGAATGTTTCACTTCCTTCTTCATTTCAACCTGAGTAGTCTTCAATATTTCTCAATCTTTTCTGAATTCGTTCAGAAGTTTAATCCCTATCTTCCTTCAGTTCTTTGATTTCTTTGTTTGTGTGTTCCTTAAATTCACTGAGTTCTTTTATCATGTTTACAATTTTTCTTTTGAGTTCCATGTCCTGCATTATCTCTAGGGGCTTCTCATTGTAATCCTCTAGAGGACTATTGGTATTTGGTAGGGATATGTTATTTTGGTTTTTCTTGTTATTATTTTTTCTCTGTGATTTTGACATGTGAATTTCTTTTGTAGTTTCTGACTCATGTGTGATACTCGGGCCTTCAAGTTTAGTTCTGCTTCTTTTTGTAAACTTTATGTGACTTTGTGGTTTACTTGTTGGGCATGAAAAGCTGGTTGGTCTAGGCTTCCAGTCTCTCTTTCAATTTTATGTTGGAGTGGCCAAATTGCTTTCCTCTTCAGGAGCTCCAACAGAGGCCCAAGCCAGATGAGGATCAGATACTCTCAGGCTTTCTCCTAAGGTCTGGATTCCTCCAGGAAACTGTTGTCCTCAGGAATTTGGGGGCTGGACTGGCCTGGGAGGAGGGTCCACGAAAATGCTGGTCTCAGGCAGCTGGTGGCCATCCCACCCAGAGAAGCAGAGGGAGGTGAGGGCAAGACCAGGCCCAGAGGGCTCTACTGGGTTGGTCTGGATGCACTGGATGCAAAGGATCAGGAAGCAGTAGTGGTTCCGGTCTGAGAGGTCAGCCCCTGTGTCTGAGGTGCCAAGACAAGAAATGGGCCAGTACCCAGGCTAGGAGGAGAGATGATGTGGGGGAGGTGGAAGGGTGAATGAGGCTGGGGGAGTCAAGGCACGGTGGGAACTGCTGGACTTACCCAGGAGAGAGGCTGATGGGTTGTGCAGCCCAGGGAAGTAGACAGAGGTGAGGGTGGGACCAGGCCCAGAGGGCTCTTGGGGACCGCAAGAAGGAACTGGATTGGTCTGGATGAAAAAGATCAGGAAGCAGTGATGGTTCTGGGCAGAGAGGTCAAACCTGGTGTCTGGGTTTCCAAGACAAGAAATGGGCCAGTATCCAGGCTAGGAAGAGAGATAAAGTGGGAGAGCTGGGAGTGTGAAAGAGGTTGGGGAAGTCAAGTTGTGGTGGACACTTCTGGACTTATCCAGGAAAGAGGCTGGCAGGTTGTGCAGCCCAGGGAAGCAGAGGGAGGTGAGAGTGGGACCAGGCCCAGAGTTGATATCAAATTTTGCCAGCACCATTTGTTGAAGATGCTGTCTTTCCAAACTTGTGTGTTCTTTGTCAAATATCAGGTGACTGAAATTGTGTGCACTCAGGTTTAGGTCTTCAATTATGTTCCATTGATCTCTGTGTCTATTTTTGTGCCAGTACCATGCTGTTTTTATGACTATAGTTCTATAATTCAGGTTGAAATCTCATGTAGTAATCCCCCCAGCATTGTTCTTTGTGCTCAGGGTTGCTTTGGCTATCTATGGTCTTTTACGCTTCCATATGAATTTAAGGATGGCCTTTTCTAATTCTGTGAAGTATGTCATGGGGGTTTGATTGGGATTTCATTGAATCCATATATTGCTTTTGGTAGGATGATCATTTTCACAATATTAATTCTTCCAATCTATGAGCATTGGAGGTCCTTCCATCTTCTGGTGTCTTCTTCAATCTCTTTCTTTAGAGATTTAAATTTTTCATTGATGTCTTTGGTCAGATTTATTCCAAGATTATTTCTTTGAGGCTATAATGAATGGGAGAGTTTTCCTGTACTCTTTCTCTGATTGCTTGTTATTGGTATATAGAAAGGCTACTGATTTTTGTAGATTGATTTTGTAATCTTCCAGTTTACTGAAAGTGTCAACATTTTCTGCAATGGCTACTTTGAAATATTTTTGCTAATGATGACTTCTGCTCTCTCACAGGTTTCTATTGCTTGCTATTCTGGCAAATGAGTCATATTTTCCTGTTTCTTCCCAAACCTTCATTCTTTATTGATCAATTCTAGTACCAAAGTATCTAATCAGGAGGCTACGGAGATGACTAAGTGGGTAAGAGCACTTGCTACACAAGTATAAGGACCTGAGTTCAAGCCCCAGCACTGCTTCAAAACCTGTGTGTGACTTGTGTGTGACTGTGTGTATGCCTGTAAGTCCAGCACTGTGAGGAGGGGATAAAATAGGAGGGTGGCTGAGGTTTGCTGACTACCAGCTTAACTCCAGGTTCAGTGAGAGACCCTGTCTCAAGGGAATAAGTTGGAGAGTGATAAAGCAGCACACCCAACTCCTTCCTCTGGCCTACACAGAGAGAAAGGAGAGAGGAGAGAAGATGGGGGAGGGAAGGGGTAGGTAGAAAAAGGGAGGGCAGAAGAGGGAAGAGAAAATAATCAAATTTCTTTGAAGGAATATTTTCTGAGGTCTTTGGTAAATATTTAGACCTTGAGGATTCCTCCCAGCTCCTTATGTGTACTTGTTTGTTTTAATAAGGGGTATTGGTGTGTAGCCCAGATTGGCCTTGAGCTCTGGATCATCTTGCCTCAGCCTGCATAGTGCTGGGATTACAGGTGTAAACTACCAGGCCAGGCATACCACATTCATAAAAATATTCCAGGTTTAGTTCAGCAACATTTGGCTTGTGCTGTCTGTCACTCTCTGAGTAAGGGCAACATCTTTCTAGTCCCAAGAAAATATCCCTAATCCTGAACTGAAGCACCAGCGGGCCTTTCTTTAGCTCACCTCATTTCTCCCTCTGTTTACATTTTTACTTCTCATCTGCAGACTTTTGCTTGCTCATCTGTGAGTCAGAGAGGAGAAAGCTACAGGCTTCTGGATTTCCATGGGCAGGACAGTCACAAAGGATGGTCTGTCAGGCCCTAGTTTCCATTCTTGTTTCTGAGTCCACAAAGTAATTTCCATGGGGAGGGGGTGCAAACGGGCTCTTGAAGAGACACCCCTGAAGGTCTATAGATTATGTGGCCACTCCTGAGGGTCTGTAGATTAGGTGGCCATTGCAGAAATGGGTCCTCCATTCTGAGCTGAGAAGACATCCCAAGGGAAGTCTAGTCTGAGCATTGAGCAAAGCCTCAGTCATGGCTTTAGTGTAAGGCTGCCTGTCCCCTAGTCCTCCCAGCCTAGTTTCCCCATGCTGCTCCCTATCTACAAATGGGCCAGAAACCCTATGCAGTTGATAACTAGGTATGAAAAGAAAGGGGAGGCTCACTGTTGCAACATCCTGTTTCTACACTAGAAGAAAAGTCTTGATAACTGACCCTTCAACCTATAGATCAGCAAGATGATGAAATCTGAGGATCAGGAAATTTTCTCTGGGACTTATTGCTACCCAATTTTTGATGCAGGAGTAAGATGACTTACTGTGTCATTATTGTTGCTCCACAGGGAAAAGGAAGTAAGTGGGTTCTTTTTCTTGACTCTAATGAGACAATCAGGGAATCTATTCCCAGTGGCAAAGAATGCTACTTTAACTACATCTGATTACCCCAAATGTCCTTCTGCTCAGAGGACTAGGGCTATGAATGCCCACAGTTCACCTAGGTTTCTGAAATTTCCAGTCCCAGTTACTTGAACATAAAAGACAGCATCAACCGGACTGGGTATTTCTTTCTAATATTTTATTTATTATTTTATGTTATGTGTATGAGTGTATTGCCTGCACCTGGGTCATGCAATGCCCGAGGAGATCCCATGGAACTGGAGTTAGGAACAGTATTAGCCACCATGTAACTGCTGGGAATTGAACCTGGGTCCTCTACAAGAGAAGCCAGGGCTCTTAACCACATGTCTACCATCTCTCCAGCCTCTGACCAGGTATTTCTTAACAGTGGGGATACTAAAGAATTTTTGGAGACAGGGTCTCATGTAGTATCAGCTCTACCAGAATTCACTATGGAGCTGAGGCTGGCCTTAAATTCCTGATCCTCCTGCTTCCACCTCTCAAGTGATGAGATAACAGGCTAGTGTTACCACATCTGCTTGATATGCCAGAATTGCCTTACTAACACATGATGCTCTTTGAGGAACCCCCTTTTCTAACTCTATAACATTTGGGGAGCTGTAGCATCATGAGTCTATCAGTCAGACCTGATATCAACAGTTTCTCTTGTTCCCATCAGGTGATTAAAAATGGGAGAAAGACTGCAAATGCTGAGACCAGCATGATCGTGGAGAAATGCCCTGTATGCTAGCCTGAGGTTTTTGGTTGTAATTGATAAAGTTGCAAGGATGAATCCAGTGGGACTTCACCATCCAGGACTGGAGAGAGAAGCTGGCATGGATTGTAATTCAGAGATTCCATTACCATGACTGTATCTGTAGCATGGCTTGTTGGTTTCAAACCCTTTGGTTCTACCTTGCTGACCTAACCTCTGTTGCTCTTGTCTATAACTGAGCTCAGATATATGATAGCATGAACCAGTTGCTTGTCTCCAAGTTCCTCCTCCTGGGACTCTCCAGGCAGCCCCAGCAGCAGCAGCCCCTCTTCCTGCTCTTCCTCTTCATGTACCTGGCCACCGTCCTGAGGAACTTGCTCATCATCCTGGCCATCGGCACTGAGTCCCGCCTGCACACCCCCATGTACTTCCTCTGTAACCTGTCCTTTGTGGATGTCTGCTTCTCCTCCACCACTGTCCCCAAGGTGCTGGCCAACCACATACTCAGGAGTCAAGCTATCTCCTTCTTTGGGTGTCTCACCCAGCTGTATTTTCTCTGTGTATTTGCTGACATGGACAATTTCCTTCTGGCTGTGATGGCCTATGACCGCTTTGTGGCCATATGCCACCCCTTATACTACACAACGAAGATGACCTGTCAGCTCTGTATTGGTCTGGTCACTGGCTTATGGGTCATTGCCAACCTGAATGGTCTTTTGTACACTCTGATTACAGCTAGACTCTCATTCTGTGCAGACAATGCCATCCCCCACTTCTTCTGTGATGTGATTCCCCTCCTGAAACTCTCCTGCTCAGACACACACCTCAACGAGATGATGATTCTTAGTGAGGGGGCCCTGATCATGGTCACCCTATTTGTCTGCATCCTGGCCTCCTACATTCAGATCACCTGTGCTGTCCTGAGAGCCCCATCCACAAGGGGAAGATGGAAAGCCTTCTCCACCTGTGGCTCCCACCTGGCTGTGGTCTGCCTCTTCTATGGCACCATCATATCTCTGTATTTCAACTCCTCATCCTCTCACTCCTCTGGGAAGGACATGGCAGCTGCTGTGATGTACACAGTGGTGACCCCCATGCTGAACCCTTTCATCTACAGCCTGAGGAACAAGGACATAAAAGGGGCTCTAAGAAAAGTGGTTACTAGAAAATCTTTATCTACTCAGTAACTACAAGAGCTAAGAAAATCATAAATGAAACTAATTTCTATAAATATTCTTCTTCCCATGTGAAATATTGTATTTAAGAAAAATACCTAATTTCTATTTTTGGAGAACAAAACTCATGAGAAATTCTATAGGTTAGAATAGATAAGGGATAGTGGGATGTGGTGGTACAAGCCTTTAATCCCAGCATCAGAAGGCAGAGGCAGGGAAGGATCTTTATGAGATCAAAGCCAGCTTGGTCAAATTTCATGCCAGCTGGGGCTATATGGAGACCCTATCTAAAAAACAAAACAAAAATAGAAAAGTGGTAGAGTGCTTGCCTGCATGTAAGGGGCCCTAGGTTCAATTATCAGAGCGAAAAAAGTGAAAAACGAAAACTTTAATGGACTGACTTTACTTGTTAGTGTCCTCCTGACAAAAAAAAACCATGAATTTGAGTGAGAAATGTTGTATGAAAATTTTAAAGCTCAATTTTAATAATTTTGTTTTAAAAAAACACCATGAACATGCTTACACTGAGACAGTGCACACCTTTGGGGGAACAGTGAGGTGTCTCAGCATAAGGCTGCTAAAAGTGACTTAAGATCTGTGCTTGGGTGTGGTGATGTTGGAGAGAAGTTGGAAAATTGTTATTGCTCTAATAGGATGCAGTTACAAAGTCTGGGGAATTTTGATTGGTTATATTAAAGTATTTCATGTAGAAGGAAGGACTAGGTGGAGACTGAGCTCTGATTGTCCAAGAATCCTTGTCCCTTTATATTAGCCAGCTCCAGAGGGGAGAATGTGGTCATTTTTATGGCTAGAACAATATTCCTGTTTTTATACTCAGATGGAATAACAGAATGGAATTTTGTGTCTTGTGCTAGCACAGTAACGCAGACCTTATTTGCTACTGATGCTCTGTGAAATTCTCTTGTGTTCATCACGACAACATCAGCACCTATCTGTGTCAAGATAGCTGCCAGATATCAAGGCTCATCACCCTTGAGAAAGCTGACCCAGACATGAACATAGTTTATGGGAAGGCTGTATTCTCAATGGGGCCAGTAGAGAAGGGTTCACTTCCAAAAACTCTAATTCTGCTCCCTGTTTAAGCTAATCTTTTTATCTTCTCATCTGAGCTTTATGTAGCATATAACATTAAAGCAGGAAAATGGTTAATTAAAAGTGAAGTGCCGCCAGGCATGTGGAACACACCTTTAATCTCAGCACTTGGGAGGCAGAGGCAGGAGAATCTCTGTAAGATTGAGTCCAGCCTGGCCTACATAGTGAGTTCCAGGCCAGCTGGAGCTATAGGGAGATCCTGTCTCAAAAAAAAAATTAAAGCAAAATATTTTCTATAATCTCACTATCTAGACATGTGAGTAAAATAAATATTTTGCCCCCTTTTGTTCCATTTAAGTAAATGCACTGATATTTTTACTTAAATGTTAATCTATGTTAAGCTTTCAACTGTTATTTTACAAGAAAGGTTTTCTAAATTACTGCATATCTATAAATTCATTTTTACTGATGTATGCATTTCCACTCCCTAGTTTTTTGTGTTTTTTTTGGTATATTTGAGACAGGGTCTCCCTGTAGCCCCAGCTGGCCTGGAACTTGCTTTGTAGACCAGGCTGGTCTCAATCTCACAGAGAACCACCTGCCCCTGCCTCACAAGTGCTGGGATTAAAGGTGTACACCACCACATCTGGTCACTCCCTAGTAATTCTATTTCTTAACTAAAACATCACAGAAACATACAGTATACTTTGAAATTTATTTTGAAAATGACAAATAAGCCTGGCATGGTGGCACAAGCCTATAATGCCAGCCTCCAAGGGCTGAGGCAAGATCACAAGTTCATTGCCATCCTGGGCTACATCGTGGGTTCCAGGTCATCCTTGACTCCAGTTCGAGAGCCTGTCTTAACAAACAAAAGAAAAAAAAATGAATTAGAGAATATATCAGACTACTTTCTCCTCGTCTTTGACTTTCAGCATTTTTACCATGACATGTAAGTTCTGGTGTTTGTGCCAGTTGTAATGATTGAGCTTCCTGTACATACACACAGTTGTTTTTTTGAACAAATTTAAAAAGTTTCCAGCCACTAATTCTTCAAAGGGTCTTTCCTTCCCTTTCCCTTCTCTTTAGAATTACTATTATGTAAATTGGATGCATTTAACGCTGTCTACTTTTGACCCTCTGTTCATTTTCTTCATTTTCCCCCAGTTCTTCAGCTTCCACAATCTGTATAGGACTACTTTTCAGCTTGCTAATTCTTTCACATCAGTAGACCCCCTTTAATGAACTGTATACTTAACTCTTTACTTCTCAGCTCCTGAGGTTTACTTGGCCATTCTCCGGGATCCCGTCGTCTTATTCTCCATCTATTGCAGCATTGTTGTCATGTGCTCATTTACATCTTTAACTGTTTCTCTCCATTTGTCAACATATTTGAAATGTTTCCTTCAAAATATTTTGTTAGAGATGCCTTCTCTTTCTCATAGTCAGTTTCTATTGCCCTCAGTTTGGTATAAGGGTCATTATTCTCTTTCCTTGCATACTTCCACTTTTTATGTTGGAATGTGGACAGTTTTGAAATATGGCTGACAACCATCTGTAACTGCAGTTTCAGGGGATCCAACACCCTCTTCTGACCTCCACAGGCATTTATGACATGGGTGCACTTACATACATGCATGCATAACACTCATACACATAAAATAGAAATAATAAATACATTAAAAATTATTTTCTAATAGGACCTTGGGCTGTCTTTCACTATTCACTCAGGAGGTCTAGATATTTTGATAATCATTGAATAAAACATTACTTTTTGTGTGTATACTCTTTTGCATGTGTGTATATGTGGGGTATGCATGCATGTATGTATGCATGCATGTTCATGTGTGTTCATATGGGATGTGTGTATGCATGCAAAAGGAGACCAGAGGTTGATGCTAGGTATCTTCTTCAATCTCTCTCCAACTTCTCTATTGAGGCAGGGTCATTTACTGAATCCAGAGCTCACTGCTAGTGATTAGCCACCTTGTCACAGGTATCCCCTTTCTCTGTATCCTGCACTGAGATTGCAGATTGATTCCCACACCCACCTAGCATACATGTGAGTACTGAGAATCTGAATTCTAGTCCTCAGCCTGAACTTTACCTACTGAATCATCTTTCCAACACCCAAAAGTAGTGATTTTTATCTAAAATTTTTATTGTGGAAAATTTCAAATATATGCAAGAGCAGGCAGCATAGATATACTAATCACGTAGATGAAAGAATTAACTGTCAGTATTATTTCTTCTATGCCCTTGAACTCTTTCTTCTTCTATTTTACTGTTGTTACTATTATTTTTATTGTTTTCTGTGGGACGTACCTCATGGTGTGGTCCAGATAAGATAGCCATTTTCTTTTTATTTTCCTGTTTCTGTTTCTATGAGATAGGGTCTTGGTATGATGCTCAGGCTAGCCTGGAACTTGGCAACATTACTCCTGCCTCTGACTGCAATGTGTCTAGATTACAGGGGTGAGCCACCACACCCAGATCATCAGTTTCATAAACTGTTTTCCAGGATCAGCTCAGAAAGACTCAGCTTCTACTGTTTGACACTAAGTACAGTGAGTGATGACATCTATTTAGTCATTAGAAAATACTCTGAACTAACAGCATTAGGACTTTCTCCAGCTCACCTTTATACTTTTCCTGTGTGTTTATGTGATTTTGCCCTCATCTACAAACTTTAACTTGTTCATCTGAGTGAATCAGGAGAAAGTTGCAAGCTTCTGCGGTTATATTGATAGAACAAGGCCCACTGAGGATGAGCCGAAAGTCCTCAGTCCCTGTACTAGGTTTCCGAGTTAAATCATGAATTTTCCCTGGGAAAGGAGGGGAGAGTATGAATGAGGTTGTTGAAGACACACTTTTAATAGTGTATAGATTTTAAGAAATTGGTGCTCCATTGTGAGCTGGGAAGATATCCCATAGGATGTCCACTCTCTGAGCTTGGAGCTCATCAGACATGGGAGGTTACACACTCTTCCAACCCCCTCTTCCCTCATTGTACATTACACCAAATGCTTTAAGGGACCAAGCCCAGCAGTGCAATGCCATTTATTCCCTTCTGCATATCCAGCATCCTCTATCTGCAAATGTGCCACATACTCAATGCAGGAAATGGCCCTGTGTCAAGAAAGGGGAAGACATTGACTCAGGTAGTGTATTATCCTAAGTTTCTATGCAAAGAAAGTAAGAAGAAAAATCAGAACTAACTCTTCAAATCACCAAGGTGGTGAAACTCTCAAGGAATTTTCTCTGGGACTAGTCTCCACCCAGATTGCTTTATCCCAAAGTGTTGACCCAGCACTTAGATGATATACTTTGTCATCATGGTGGGCTCACGGGGATAAGTAAATAGGTGGGACAATTACTGTCTGCCTGTCTCTAATGAGATGCTCAGGGAGTCTAGACCCACCGGGAATGGATGCTGCAGTAAATACCTGTTTGATTCTCCAAAATATCCTTCCTGCACAGTGGGATAAGGCTGTGATCATATACTGTTCACTTGCTCAGAACCCTCTGAATATTCTGAGACTTTCCAAGCCTTAGAATAAAGAACACCTTTGCCCAGTAATTCCAAGGTGAAGAACAGATGAAAGTAATAGCATGATCTGTCCAGGTACTTTAATAACCATGGAGATGACACTATGTTGTTGTAACAAGTGATGCTCACTCTTCCCCATCCAGGGAGCAGCAGCAAGAGTCATGAGTCTATCAACTGGAACTTGAGACCAGAATAACAACAATCAGCTGTTTCTCTTGTTCTTCTGATGCTAAGGAGTGGGGAGAAGACTGGGAATGTGAACAGAGCTCAACATGGTGGCAGGGAAGGGCTATGTGTGTATGTGAATGTTTTCACATTATATTCAGTACAGCTGAAAGGATGAACCTGTGGGACCAGGACCACCTAGGACGGGGACTTGTAAACTAAGAGTGTAGGAAATAGAAACAAATCCTTAATATGACCTTGTCTGTAGCAGGATTTGTTACATCCAGACAATGGCTCCTACATTTCTGACCTCTGCCTGTTTTCTCTGAGCTTAGAAATATGAGAGGCACCAACCAATCCCTTGTTTCTGAGTTCCTCCTCCTGGGACTCTCCAGGCAGCCCCAGCAGCAGCAGCCCCTCTTCCTGCTCTTCCTCATCATGTACCTGGCCACCATCCTGGGAAACCTGCTCATCATCCTGGCCATTGGCACTGACTCCCGCCTGCACACCCCCATGTACTTCTTCCTCTGCAACCTGTCCTTTGTGGATGTCTGCTTCTCCTCCACCACTGTCCCCAAGGTGCTGGCCATTCATGTACTTGGGAGTCATTCTATCTCCTTTTCTGAGTGCTTTACCCAAATTTATTTTCTCTGTGTGTTTGCTGTCATGGACAATTTCCTCCTGGCTGTAATGGCCTATGACCGTTTTGTGGCCATATGCCATCCCTTATATTACACAACAAAGATAACTCATAAGCTCTGTGCCCTGCTGGTGGCTGGGTCATGGGTCATTGCCAGCCTAAATGCTCTACTGCATACCCTACTCATGGCTCGACTCTCATTCTGTGCAGACAATGTCATCCCCCACTTCTTCTGTGATATGACTCCTCTCCTGAAACTCTCTTGCTCAGACACACATCTTAATGAGTTGATGATTCTTTTTGTAGCAGGAATGCTAATGATAGCCCCATTTATTTGCATCCTGGTGTCATATATCCTTATTGCTTGTGCTATCTTGAGAGTTTCATCCACAAGTGGAAGATGGAAAGCCTTCTCCACCTGCAGCTCCCACCTGGCTGTGGTCTGCCTCTTCTATGGCACCATCATATCTCTGTATTTCAACCCCTCATCTTCTTACTCTGCTGGGAAGGATACGGCATCGGCTGTGATGTACACAGTGGTGACCCCCATGCTGAATCCTTTCATCTACAGTCTGAGGAACAAGGACATGAAAGGGGCTCTAAAGAAAGTGCTTACCATGAAATTTTCATCAACTCAAGAATGATTAAGTGCTAAGAAAATCATCATGGAAATTTATTTCCAAGAAAGTCCTTTTTGTTTTTCCTGCTGTGTGAAACTTCATATTTTGTCTTTTGTTAGAAATTCATCTACTATGTCTTTTAGGAGAACAAAATCCATGTTATAGACTCAGTAGGTGAAACATGGAAAGAAGCTTGGGATGTAGCTCAATTACAGAGTGCTTACCTGGCATGTACAGCACCCTAGGTTCGATTCCTAGTACTGCCAAAATAAAGATAAAAATTATTTAGATCAAATTACTTCAATCCAATTGTCAGCACCCTCCTGATAAAACCCACCAGAAGCATACCTGCACATATTATCCTTACACGAGGGGAGAATGCACAGCTTTGGGGAGCAGTGAGGCCCCTCATTAGGACTCTGCTAAAAAGAACTAAAGCCTGAGCTTGTGTGGCATGATATTGGAGAAGAATTAGGAAGTGACTCTTGCTCTGGATGGGATGGTGTTAGGATCATTTTGATTGTGTATCTTAATATAGTTCATCAAGAAAGAAAGAATAGATGGAGACTGAGCTCTAACTGGCCAAGCAGCACCCACTCATGTCAGCCATCACCCTGGGGTAGAGGGTATGGGGTCATTTTTGTGCCTAGGACAACATTCATGTTTATGTTCTTGGAGAAAGTTTTACGTCTTGCACTATCACAGTCACAGAGATCTTTTTTGCTACTGATGTTCTGTGAAATTCTTTATGTTTATTAGAACTCCAAGCTGTGTCAGGCCAGTTCCTGATCGGTGCCTGCATCCTTTGCTACAACAGAGTCCTTGTTATGAGCACATTTACTGGGAAGTTCCAACTTAGTAGGGCAAGAGGGAATGAATTTTTTCAGAGCTTCAGGAAACTCAATTCTGCCACTGGTTTTTTAAAAAATATATTTTATTTATTTTTTGTGTATGCGTGTATTGCCTGCATGTATGTAAGTGCACCTATGTCATACAATACTCATGGAAATCAGAAGAGGGTGTCCCTTGGAACTGGAGTTATGGACAATTGTTAGCCACCATGTGGGTACTGGGACTTGAACCTGGATCCTCTGCAAGAGAAGCCAGTGCTCTTAACTCCTGAGCTATCTCTTTAGTTCCCTGCCACTGTTTTTAAAACGCATCAGAGTATTTTGTAGCACACATTATGCAGGAAAATAGAGAGTTACATAATTTTTATTCCATTGATTTATTATTGATTTGCGGGCGTGTGTGTGTGTGTGTGTGTGTGTGTGTGTGTGTGTGTACAGGTGAGTGCCATGGAGCACATGTGGAGATCAGAGAACCATTTGTAGAAAGGGTTTTTCTTCTTCACCCATACCCTGGGGATCAAAGTTAGGTTGCCAGGCTCTGCGACAAGCTCCTTTACCCACTGAGCCACAGTACAGCCCTTAGATAGTTAAATAAAACAAAATATAACCTAATTGTCAGTGTCCAGCTATCTATCCAGTCAACTGTATCTTTATTCCCCTTCTGTTCTATTTATGCCAACATATGCAGATATTATTACTTAGACATTCCTTTATATTCTGGCCTTTCAAGAGAAGCACACATTGCAGCAGGAAAATAGAGTTGCATAATTTTTATCCCATTGATTTATTATTAACTGATTTGTGTGTGTTTATTACAAAACTTATCTAAATTATGGAAGTCTCTACAATTTTATTTTTACTGATCTTCTGTTTCCAAATTAAAACACATTGAAATTTACTATTTAGCAGTATGTTTTGAGTTTTTGAAAATAACTGTAGAAAATAGTTGTCCAACATATGAAATTATTTTCTCCATGTCTTTGACTTTCAACATTTTTACTATGACATGTAACATGTGAGTCTCTTTGTGTTTATACTAGTTGAAGTTGACTGAGCTTCATACACACAGAGAGAGAGAGAGAGAGAGAGAGAGAGAGAGAGAGAGATTTTTCTCATCATGCAGCCCTAGCTAGCCTGGAACTTGCTATGTAGACCAGGCAGACCTCAAAAGTAAAATTTTAATACCAAGTGGTAGGATTAAAAGTGTGCAATTTAAATTTTTTATTTATTATTTTTATTTTATGTGTGTGAGTATGTGTGTAAGTACACCTGTGTCATGCAATGCGCACGGAAGTCAGAAGAAGGCGTCAGATCCCCCTGGAACTGGGGCTACAGATGGTTGTTAACTACCATGTGGGAATCGAACCCTGGTCCTCTGCAAGAGCAGTCAGTGCCCTTAACCACTGAGCTATCTCTCCAGCCCATAAAATACATATATTATTTTTTAAGAGCCATTATTTCTTCAACTAGATTTTCCTCTTCTTTCCTTTTAAAATGTATCATCTATGGAGGCCAAAATGTCTCAGCAGTTAAGAGCATTGGCTGCTCTTGCAGAGGACCTGGGTTCAATTTCCAGCACTCACATAGTGGCTAACAATCATCTGTAACTCCAGTTCTAGGGAATCTGACACCCTCTCCTGGCTTTCACAGGCATTTCATGACACAGGTGTACTTACATACATGTAGGTAAAACACTCATACACATAAAATAAAAATAATAAAATATAAAAATGTATAAATAAACCTTTTCGTTCTTCATGGTCTCTAAAATTACATTTATTTATCTATCTATCTATCTATCTATCTATCTATCTATCTATCTACTTATTGTCTGTGGTGGGGTCTCATGCCATATCAAGCTGATGGAAGTCAGAGGACAACTTGCAGGAGTCAGTTCTCTTCTTCTATCATGTGGGTCCTAGAGAATCAAAGTCAGGTCATCAAGCTTGGTGGCAAGTGTCTTTACCAACTGAGCCTAGTCACTGGACCCTCTTCATGTTTTTTTAAGTTCCTCAACTTGCCATTTTATCTTCAATGTTGGTAATTCTTTCTTCTACCAGTTCAAATCAGTTGCATTCCCTAAATAAACGTTTATTTTAATTATATACTTTGCAGAATTTCCATTTGGCTTTTTTCCCCATAGTTTCTTTTTGTTTTTTTTTTTTTGGTCTCATGTAGTCCAGGTTTGCCTCAAACTTCCTTTGTAGTCAAAGATGACCTTGAACTCCTGATTCTCCTGCCTCTACCTTCCAAGTGCTGGGATTACAAGTAGGTGCCACCATGCCAAGGTCCTTTTTCCGTATTTTCTATCACCTTATTCCCTATTCGATGCAGCATTGCCAGCATACTTTCATTTACTTCTTTAATAATTCTGTCCATTAGGTCTGTGAACATTTTTACAATAGTAGTTTGAAATATTTTTGTTGATGAATTCTTGACCACTGTTTGCCGTTCAGGTGTATGGGTCATAATTTCCTGCTTCTTTGTATGTTTTCCACTTTTTTGTTGTTGGAAAGTGGACAGTTTGGAAAATAAACTGCAGCATCTCTGGGAACTGGTCCCTCTTACTTTTGTGCATGTTATTACCTGCTTGTTTTTTAAAAATTATTTATGGGCATGCTATTGTATGAAACCCACCCCCCATCCATGATCCCCAACACCGCTAAGCCTCTGATGTACTCATGGAGTACCGCTTTGGGTATGCCTATAGTCGCCCAAGGATGACCTTGAAGTTGGTGAAACTCTCTTCTCCTTTGTTGAACACACTAGCTGTTAAACTCCAGTAATTTCCCCTGGGATAATCAGTCTTTATTATGATAGAGCATAAATTCTTCTACTAAAGAATTTTACAAGGTGCTGTAAAAATGGCTCAGTGGGGGGCTGGAGAGATGGCTCAGTTGTTAAGAGCACTCACTGCTCTTGCAGAGGACCCAAGTACGAGGCCCAGCACCCACATGGCAGCTATGAACTGTCCTAAACTCCAGTTCCAGGGGAATCCGAAGCCTTCTTCTGACCTCTACAGCATTGCATGACACGGGTGTACTCACATACATGGAGGCAATACACTCATACACATAAAATAAAAAATAATAAAATATTTTTTAAAAAATGGCTCAGTGGTTAAGAGTGCTTACTTGTTTTACAGAGGACCCAAGTTTAGTTCCCAGCACCAATGTGTGAACTGTAATTCCATCTCGAGGGGATCTGATGCCTTCTTCTAAGGACATCCACACACACATAAATAAAAATAATTATTTTACTATTTTTTTCAATTTTTAAAATATTTTAAAATAAATATGTAAGTGCACCTGTGTTGTGCAATGCCCATAAATGTCAGAAGAGGGAGTCAGATCCCCTGGATCTGGAGTTAGGATGGTTATTAGCTGCCATGGGGGGTCCTGGGAATCAAACCCAGGTCCTCTGCAAGAGCAGTCAGTACTCTTAACTGCTGAGCCAACTCTCCAGGCCAATTATTTTATTATTATTTTTATTTTTGTTTAATATTTTTATGTCTAAGACTGTATTGCCTGAAGGTAAGTGCACCTGTGTCATGAAATGCCTGTGGAGATCAGAAGAAGGTATCATATCCCCTGGAACTGGAGTTATGGATGGTTGTTAGCTGCCATGTGGGTGCTGGGAACCAAACCCAGGTCATCTGCAAAGGCAATCAGTCCTCTTAACTGCTGAGCCATCTCTTCAGCCCCAAAATAATTATTTTTAAAAGTGTAAAATAAAATAATTTAATAGAATAGTAACTCCTCTTTTAAGATATTTATTTTTTTGTTTTTTTTTTAATAAAATATATTTTTTTAATTAGAAGAA